>NC_142652.1:21500000-21642500 GCF_055504915.1 Nelumbo nucifera | reverse complement strand
TCCAGCTGTAACCTAGTTTCATTTCAGAGAAAATGAGGTGCCAACACATATGAAACTTTAAAACTTTAGGATAGGGAGAAACAGTAGTAATATTGATGGAGGGAAGAAAGTTCACCCCGGGCCCATGAACTATCTTATACACTTCCACTATCTTGCAAGACTATAAAGACCCCTTATCTGATGACAGTAATAGAGTAACTCATCCACAAAGTAGCGTTGCATGTGCTAATTCAATCCTTTAATATTTTCAATAAAACTACTCAAAAAATGTTTGATTAATTAAAGAAATAAACGTAACTTCATAGAACTAGCAGAGCTGATGTTTCCAGCATCATTAGACAATCTAGTCCTTTATTCCAGTACATAGAGAACAAGAAATCCCTTGCCTATGCCTTTTAATTTATTAATACATTCCCTACATACACGAGGACAATTAAAAAGGATTTCTTAAATAAAACACCTCAAGTTAAAACACCATTATCTGCACCATAGTGATTGGGCTGGCTGGTGTAAATAATAGTGATGCTCCAAGGAGACATCTGATGGACCACTTGACAAGACAACAACAAACAAATCCTTCAAATGGTGAATCTAACTAGATATTCCCTATCAAACAGAGACACGCATTCAGACCACAGATCTTTATAGAAATGATCAAAACATATTTACATCAAGAGTCCAAAAAGACACTGTATTTCTTAAAACATCTTCAAACATCACAATTACATATTACCCTTGACATCTACTTTCTGACCAGTGACTTCCAGAATGCAGAATGCTAGAGGAGTTCAAAGTCAGTGTTATCTTGGTCTTTATAATTACATACTGATAAAATAGTTGTTATTGTTTTCCATTTTCGACAATACTTACAACTTTCACATACCAGATTATGCTAAGCAACTAAAATCCATCCACCTGGTAGTTTTCCCACAAGAAAATATAGATTTTCTCAGGAAATCAAAACTCAAAGCATCCACCCAGGAATATAACCATTGACATTTTGGGCTGAAGCAGCAACAGTTATCTGATCTGGACCAACAGGATTATATCTGTAGCCAGAACAAAGAAGGAAAAAAGAAAATTAGAAAAAAAAAGTTGTAAAGCCATCATTTTTTAAAAAAAAATAGAAATTTACAGTTGATGAACTTACCCAATTTGCAAAGTTGAATTGCCTTCCAAAGGTTGGAAGAACCCCTCTGATTGAGAAGGCTGGCGACTATAAGAGATGTTTTGCCCACCAGCTTCCCATGTCAGCCGAAGAGGATTCTCAGAACTACTTTCATCCAGCTGCCAGAAGAAAAGTAATATCAATGATATTAGAAAACATAAAAGGTCTTGCAGTAGTCCTGCACATCCAGAGTAGGACATTTTTCAGTAGTTTGCTATGTTTCATAGTGTAAAGGCATGAAGAAAACCAGTAAAATAAAAGATCAAACCAAAATGTATCAGAATGTTCAGATGCATGGCTTTTTGAAGCCCAGCTAATGATGACCTCTAAACTGGTTTGAGGGAAACCGAATTTTACAAAAGATAAAATTCAACCTATCAAAAATTCAGTGCCAGAATGAATATGGCAGCTCATTTAGGAGTATATGCCTAATCACTGAGCATAGCAGTATATTAGTTACATACAAAGGAAAAAAGATTTTCTAATAGAACCAAATTGGGAAAGCCATCCAGATTTACCCTGCCTATTTCAGCCAAGGGGAACTAAATTTGACAAAAGATAAAATTGAACCAACCAAAAATTCGGCGCCAGAATGAGAAAGCAGCTCATTTAGGAGTATATGCCTAATCACTGAACATAGCAGTATATTAGTTACATACAAGGAAAAAGATGTCTTAATAGAACCAAATTGGGGAATCCATCCAGATTAACCCTGCCTATTCATCCATGTAGAAATCCTGTCTCCAATCTGAACCATCCATTGGATCTGGATTAACATGTTAATTGAATCTGCATTCACCCCCACACTGCACCATGAATTGGAGTTTTCCTGACTGCTATCAGCCATCCTATGTTTCAATATTTTAATTTAGAATGTGATACTGAATAAGGGATGGTGTGCAACTTTGGTGGGCTTGGGTTTATAATTTGTTAAAATTTGAATGGGTTTGGTACCCAACTTGCACCCCTAACAAGGGCTTATTCTAGTAATATGACAAGGAAGTTTAATCTGAGCTACGCTGATATATAGCAGGTGGATTAAAGGAAAATGTGACCCTCTTGGAGCCCAAGCATATTGCCAAATGAAAGATTCACGAGCCAGTCTAACAGATCCATCAGCTTAAATATGTGCACATTGCATGCATGTATATCAAAGAAAAAACATTGTATGAATAATATGAGGCCTAGTTGAAACATCCAGACCTGACTTCAGAGCCAAATAGCTCATATATTTTGCAAGTTAGGGTCCAATTTAAAACACAAATCATTCTTATTACCTTCCTTTTTAGGGCTCTGTTAGCTTCTTGGAGCATTTGTTCCTGCAGTAGCAAAATAGAACAAATACATTAAAAGCACATAAAGAAGATGAATATTGCAATACTAAATCACTACATAAGTTAACTCACCTTTCTTTGGAGATCAGACAGCTGATCAAGCATTAATTGGGTCTGCAGAGCATTTAGAAAGAGGTTAGTTGAAAAATAGTCTGCTACAAATTACTCTCTTGGAACAAGATAGGGTCATTAGAAAGAAGCATTAATGAGAGGCACAAACTGAATAACTTTTGTAAAAGAATATCCATTACAATATTTTTTTCTCGGGTTAAATGGAAGATATCTGTTATGCACAATTTGAGGGCTTCAACAAAACTTTGTTTACTAGTTGCACCTACAGTATGGTGCCATTTCCATTTTCTTCCTAAAAATAGTTTATCTAATGACCTATTATGATAGTCTTTATCTTTATTTCACACATTTTATTCATTTCTATTTCTTCCACCCTTGAACTCAATATTACTAGATCCATTCTATTCATGATTTTCCCTGCAGCTTTACGAATGTTATTCATTTCTATTTCTTCAACCCTTGAACTCAATATGACTAGATCCATTCTATTCATGATTTTCTGTGCAGCTTTACAAATGTTATTCATTTCTATTTCCTCAACCCTTGAACTCAATATGGCTAGAACTACTCCATTCATGATTCTGTGAACAGCTTTGATGAGTAAATGGAGTAACTTTTTTACATAAAATATGACAAGTTATCATTGTTCCCTGCAATGAGTTAATAGACCAGGTAAATAGAATATGAATGCCAAATCAATTCCAACTAAATATTATAGATCCTAAACCCAGTCTGTTGTTTTTCCACAATAGAAATGACACTAATGTAAAGTTCCTTGTCCATTAAAAGAAGTCACATCTGTAAACTACCAATTTTCTTACTTGCTTTTATTTCTTTGACCCTTGAATCCAATCTGGCTACAACCATTCTATTCATGATCATTGATGCAACTTTTGCACAAGTGGACCATCAATAGTATATACAAATGGAGTACTCTTTTTATAGAACAAGATTAATCATCACTATTTCCTATAATAAAAACCCAATCTGGTGCTTTGCCAAAATAGAAAAGACATCAATGTGAAAACCATTTTCTTAATAATTTCTTACCTGTGAAACTTTCCTCTCTGCCTAACTAGAGAAAGTTAAAATACTAGCAATTTTAAAGCAGCATTCTCATTATAAGAACTAAGGACATATTAGGATTGTTAAAAATTCTCAAACTCCTGCAAAGTTTAAGAGGTCCATAGGTGAAAGATGTAAGGCTGTGGATCCGTTGTCCGAAGAGAAAAATGGTTCCTTGGTAAGCCAAACTCCTGTGTGTGACCTGACCTTTAAACTGTCAAATGTAAAAGAAATCTTACCATAGAAAATGATAGCTTTCATAAATGGTTCCCTTCTTATCTGCAATTTGAGAAATGATATAAAGCAATCCTTTTCATGAATACTTTCATACCAGCATCAGAAATAAAATCCTCAAAGAATTTGAGGCTTTTAGCCCAAATGAATTGTTCTGCTTAATTCTCTTGACTTCATGTCAGCAGATAAACTAAAGAAACATGACTAACAAGGAACATCCTAGTCAACAAGATCAAACCAAAAGTTAGGGCATTACATCCATTAGAAATATTATCAAATAGGATGCTTCTAAATCTTCTTAACCCACCAAATAAATTACAACAAGTAATCTATACATTTGATTACCGTAACAGTCCAAATATATGAAAATACAGGAAATCAGATTATTATCGTTGTTAGCACTTGACAAATGCATTTAACCAGTAAATTCATTGTAATATAATGTTTATGAGAATGCAACCAAATTTGATTTACCTTTGTTGATCTGATTTGCTTCAAAGACATCTCAAGCTGATGCTCAAGCTGTTCAAGCTCTTTTGTGCTTAGTGGACCCAAGTCTTCTCCAAGAAGGTTTCTATGGTATAAGGATTAAAGATTTTATGAATAAAATAATCAGCCAACTCATCTCTAAGAGTTGAACAAGTACCTTGATAAGTTCACAAATATCAGATCACAACATAAAATAAAAGAAATATTTGAACACATGCCAGTTTGGGAACTCACCTCTGAGATCGTTGTAGGACCTCAACTCTTGCTTTCAGCTTCAAATATTCCTGGTAGCTGCTCTGCACGAGGAAATGATAATAGTAAAACTGTCAGTAGTCCCCTACATCAAAAGTCAAACCGAATTCTCAACAATGTATCGATCTATTTCCCACCAGAATACATCAACAGATAGGTAGGTACTATAAAAATCAAGAAGAGTATGATCGTTTAGAGGCCTTGATTTTAAGAACCAAAAGAAATGAGCTAGGAACATCGAATAACAGAGATTTCATATCAGGGCCTATGATTGCTTTTATTAACATTATCATTATCTCCAAATAAACAGTCAACAGAATTTAAAAGATATTACGTTACCTGTGTCTCCTTGGCTGGCTGGCTAGCTTCCAGTGCACCGTAACTGCATTTTTGGTAACGTTCGAGGGTCTTGAGCATGCTACAGATGGAAGAGAGCGAAAAAAGGAGTGTGAGAATACTAGCAATCCACCTACTAAAGATGGCAAGAATTACATGTACTTTCACAAACATGTGCATAAGAAGGCACTCTAGAAACCATAGTAATATCGCTGGGCACCCCAACTATCGAAGCTGGAGTTAATTGTGGAATAAAATCATATAAGTGAAGTTCAGAAAAATAAACAGAGATCATTCACACTACAAACATAAACTTAGGGGAACCTTTAGCGTACGTCTACGGTAAAAAACTTGGGCTACTCCACAGAGTGTTCATTAAACAGTATTTCCCTCTAGGGTTAAGCTACTCTACAGAGTTCGGTAACACCCGTTTAACCGACTCATGATTTATTGATTTGGTACAAATTTTGGAATTGGAATCACTCAAACCAGCTAACGGAAATTGAGTCAGCAAGCGCGCAACGCAACCATATTGAGTATAGTGATCCATTTCCTCCCTTTTCTGCCTGGTCTAGCTTCTTCGTCTTCCTTTCGTCAGGAAGACTATCACTATCAGATCAGGAGTTACTCTCCAATGGAGGGAGGATTAACAGTTGACTCTAAACAGTGGTGAGTGAGTGGGGCTCGTTAATATAGAGACTTGAAGTTTAGATCTAACGGTGGAGAATTAAAAACGTTGACGCTGAGGAATTGCACGTGCCATTTGACACGTGCTTTATTTATTTATTGGATTGAAAAAGCTTTCGCCTTTGACGTCGAACGGTCATCTCGGCGTCAGTATCCAGGCCCCTTAGCACCCTACTACGAGGGGACAAGAAGCAGGCAAAGCCTGAAACCAGAGTTGCACACTGACCCAGTAGGTCAGTAAAGTAGCCATGTCGATTGAGGTCATTGCAGACGCATAGCCATGAAATGACGAGGCCCCTTCAACTTCAAGCTTCCTAAATTACTTTAATGTAAGGTCCTGTTTGGATAGATTTCTATTGTACTTTTAAAAATATCAAAATATAAAATTCATAAAATACTTTTATTTTGGTATTTTTGTATTGAAAATCCTTTGGATAAAAAACATTGAAAAGTATGCTTTTCAAAACAGAAGTATCATTTTCTGTTTGGCAAAATCATGTCTTATCATGCTTCCAATGACATTTCCAATGGTTTGGCAGTTAGAGACCGATGGAAGCCGCTCTCAATAAAATGATTGCAGCTGCAGATGCTCAGGGCCAGATTAGAGGTTGGAGGGTTGGAAGAGACCAAGTAATTATTTGATACCTCTAATTCATTGATAATACAATTCTATTCCGTAAAGACAAAGGGAGTCTAGAAGCCGGTGGTGGAGAGATTTGCAAAAAGAAAAATTATATTTCCTTAGGGAGAAGAATCACCTTGATTAAGACTATATTAGAAATCTAGCCACTTACTTCCTTTCCACCTTTCGCATCTTGTTAAGGATAACAAGGCAACTATAAAAGTATATGAATGATTTCTTATAGGAACTAGGTGAAGAAAAATGATTACTTGGTTAAGTGGAAACATGTTAGTAAGCCAAAAGAGCATGAGGGTTTAGGTTTAGGAAACATTACTCACAAGAACAATACCTTATTAGATAAATGGTTGTGGAGATTTCCTTTTGAAAGAAACAGATTGTGGCACAAAGTAATTACAAGCATTCACATCTGAAATGTAATAATTGAGGTGCTACTTATGAAGTTTACTCTAACTTTATTAGTTTCATCCATTATGATTTCTGAAGAGGGGATAGAATCCGCTTTTAGGAAGACTTTTGGGTAAGGGAGTCACCACTAAAAGATCAATTCCCTGATCTTTATGCCATTTCCGATTTTAAAAATGAAACCATTTTAATTTGGGTGTGTCTTTCCAATTAGGGATCAACTAGAACCTGGGTTTTAGAATAAGTCTTAGGGAAAGAGAATGCAATTTGTTGGTTGATCTTCTTGGAACTTTGTATACAATTTTCTTAGATCCGAACTTGGAAGAGTCTAGGTTCTAGGTAATTTCCCCATATGGACTCTTCTCTTGCTCCTCCTTTAGACTTCTTGCCTTTGCCAGCTTCCAAAGGGTGGTTCTCCAAACAAAAGAACTATGGAGTAAGCCTATCCCACCAAATATTCAAGCTTTCTATTAGACTCTTTTCCTTGATAAGGTAAATACATGTGATTTGCTATAGAAAATGAGGACTTCCTCCTACCTCTCTCCTCATATGTGTTTTATATGTAGCTATAGCGGAGAGTTCATCTCCAATTTATTAATATCCTATTCCTTTGTACTTTGTATCTAGGAATTTTTCTGATCTCTCTTTTGGCAGTAGGTGGGACCCTCCCTAAGAGGTGATATACATTTTCAATCCTAATTTTTTTTAGGCAACAAAAGAAGAGATAGAGAATAATGTGGAGAGCCACTAAGGCAAGTGTGGGAGGAAAAAAATAATAGAATTTTTGTTAGAAAAAGTAAAACTTTGGAAGAGGTAATTGACAACATAAAATTGAGGGTTGCCTTGTGGATAAAAACATTAGACAATTTTCAACTTTTCTCAATAACTGACACCCTAAGGGCATGGAAGGAAATATCGCAGTCTTCTAGAGAAAAGGAAAACTTAAGAGTTCATCTAGAAGTTAATAAAGAAAAATTGAATTTTAATGGCAACTCTATGGGCAACCTGAGAGTGACAGGAATGGGTGGAACAATTACAAATGCAGATTGCAAGAGTTTTGGCTTTATATTCAGGGCCAATTGACATTACAGACTTAATAAAGGAAAAGTTATTGGCTTTACCACTAGGTCTTTGGTTGGTAAAGCAATTGGGTTTTCGATAGGTGAAAATAGAAGGGGATTTAAAAGTAGTTATATCTTGGGCAAGTTGTAACAGACATATTCCATGGACCCATAAACATATTTTCAAAAAGAGTGAAAAGATTAGAGGACATAAATGTTGATTTCAAGTGAACTAAAAGGAGTGCAAATGGGCTATCAAATACTTAGGGGTTGCAAAGTAGTGCCTATCTTCTCTTTGAAATTACGATTCTCTCTCTCAGGGATGACAGTGTGGTCATCCGTTTGTACTTAATCCCATATGTTTTAATTAATGAATCAATCTTTATTACTGATAGAAAAACTTGGAAATTGATTGTATGCTAGAATGCTATGGCCACATTACTTACCAATGAACAATCTTGACATCCTAATAGGACAAATGAGGGCTAAAAGGAAAGTACCTAATAAGAGAAACTTGATTGACCTATGGGTTAACAAAAAATATGGCTGTGGATAAGATGGTTGAGCTATATATGTATTAATTAAATTGTCCTTTCTTACTCTTCAATCATCCCAGTGACTGAAGAATTTAGACTCTAAGCTGAATTGCAGAATGAGGATTGTTATCACCTATTGATCTCTTCCTTTTTTATTGTAGATATATGAAATTGGTTTTTTATTTTATTTTGGTGTAGGTGAAACTTGCCATCCCAAGTAAATATGCTTTTTGACCCATCTACCTTTGGGTGGCCAATGAAGATAATGAAGTTAATGTGGAAATGTATTAGGGCAATTCTCTTATGGATCATTTGGGAGGAAAAAAATGCTAGAATATTCCAAGATAAGGAGGGGAGCCATGCTAATAAAGGAGTGTATACTATAAGGGCAATCCTTTGGTTAAAAACTACTGATTTCTTTGTTGACTACTCTAGTGATGACCTTTGAAGGAGCTAGTTAACAGTGGCTTCCACTTTATCCAAAAAAATAATAATAAAACACAAGCAAGGTGGTTACTCCCCCTTTGGAGGGGGTTGTGAAGTTGAACTTCGGTGGGACCAGTCAAGGTAATCCAAGACCTTTAGCATTGAAGGGATTTTGAGGAACAAGGACGGTGGCATGCTCTCCTTATTTCCAGGTCCAATAGGATTTGGAGACTCTACAAAGGCTGAGTTACTAGCTACAGTACAAGGATTACAGATTGCCAACCAACTTGGAGTGAATAATTTGATAGTTAAGGAAGACTCTAAGATGGTAGTGGAATGGTTGTCAGACCCGGATACTATTGTTTAGGGCTATAGGGATATCCTCAAAAAAGTTAAATGACTTACAATAACTATGTCAATTTTTAGTGGGTTAGCGAATAGGCCAATGCCATGATATATTCTCTAGCTAAACAAGGAGCTTTAAGGGATTCTTTGTTTTGGGCTACTTTGTTACTATAATTTGAGTAGAGTTTGGGTTTGGGACCATCCTTTAAGGGGAGGCAGCATCTCATTCCTCCTTTTAGGGTGTTTGTACTATTTCTATCTCCATTTAATAAAATTACCATTCATTCATAAAAAAAAATATCCCAATGACTATAAAATGTATCTAAAACAACACGATCATTCTAAAACAATAAAAAATTCTACAACACCAACATTTTTGTTTCTTTTTTTTTACGTTTTTGTTTTACTTATCAAAAAATAGCTAGTCAATGTTTTTGCTTTATTTTTTATTTTTTTGAAAATTCACACTTTAGAATAAAAATTAAAAAACAAAACAAAAACTTCTTGAACTGTGTTTTTGTTTTGGGAAGTAAAAATACGTTGCTTTCGTTTCAAAAAAATAATTCATGTTTTTCAAGCCATCAAATTTATGGTTTTTTAAGTAAAAAAAATGTTGGAAAATAGATATGATATGGTTGATTCATGAAAAATGAAGAGATATATTGTATGGTTTAAAACAAAAACATGTTTTCAAACCAAGAATTCAAGGACAGTATTTCATTTGTTTTAGAATAAAAAAATGCATTTACAACCAAGAACATGTTTTCCATGCTTTATTTTAAGAAATAATTTGCTTTTAAACCCAAATGGTTTTAATTTATTTTTGGAACTTGCAACAAGAAAAACAATTCACAATGAAGTAACACCTCCTAAATCTATGAGTATTTTGGTGTTGCCAAAAGGAAATCAATGAAATGCTTATTGTACAAGTTGTGATGCAAAATATCAATGCCCAACAATATTTTCTTAAATGCAAATTGTAATATTTGTTATTTTATAATATTGTGCTATTTTTATAGATATTTTTGTTTTCTATATTTTTCATTACTAAGACTCATTCTTGGTTGTATTATATTTGTTTTGATAAATGCTTATTAATTTACCTTTCGTAGCTATCATATGTCATATGTGTTCTTTTGTTTGAATCATGTATAGAGTTGCTAGTTTGTTTAATTGTTGGAACATAATGCAACTGTATATCTGCCCGCCTACGTTTACCTCGTCACCCATACAACCGTGATGAGGACATGATATTGATTCATTGATTGTCCTCAATGCAAAAAAAAGCAACTCGGCTCTTTTGCATGCATGAAATCTTAATGCAAATATGATATCTATTTGAGTTGGTTATGCAAATTAAGTACTCTACATTGCTATACTTGTAAAGTCTGGGAGCATTAACACCCATGAGTCCAAAACAATGCATGCAAATATATCATCATGCATGTCACATGCATTTCCAATTGAAAGTCAATTGACAGAAAACATCAGCAATAGATGTCATGTTAAAGTACGTACAAAAAAAAAAAAAAAAAAACCCTAAACTAATACCACTACTATAGTGAAAGGATAGAATGAAAATTAGTTGGAGACAAAATCATGTACAACGAGCTGAATAACCTATTACGAATGAATACGCCAATGTTTCATACACATAAGGTGCTGGTCACATGTAAACCCTGTGTACAGAACACTAATATGTTCATTTGTTATAGATTACCCAGCCTGCTCTGCATGTTTTGCCTCCACTTCATCTGGTTCCATTCAAAAAATGTGTTAAAGGTTGCAACTAAAACAAAAGAATAATAAAAGAAATACAATGGAAATGAAAGATCAAGCACCACTCCTGAGTCGGGGTGCAAGTTGGAGAAAAAAAAAAAATGCTGTAATCGTAGTTGCATGCGACCCCCAATCATTCAATTTTCAAAAGCTGGTGTGTTCGCCATTCATTGGGGGTCGCCTGTAAGCACGATCAAATCAGATTTGCTCTCCATGCCCAGAGTGGGCAGTGGAGATTTCTCATATGCATTTATACATACGTATGCATGTATGTCAACACTTCAAACTAAAATCTTTCTAAATATAATAATTTTCTACTTTTATATGTAATAATGCTAAAACTGAATTGACCAATAAGAACATTTGACAAAATGGAAATAGAGAAATCAGCCCAACATGAACCCAAGTACCCAGCCCAAAAACTTTGGGTTAGCTTAAGGTTGGGATTCAACAACTCAGTTGGGTTAGAGTTGACCTCAACCTGGAGGGTTAGCCCTCCAGAACAACTCATTATCCTAACACCACCACTAGCAAGGGAATAAGACATTGATTTAAACAACGTTGGATTTAATCTTAACATGTTTAGTTGGAAATCCATACTTTAATCTGTCAAATGCTATGGCACAAAATTAGTGAATCATTAGAATTATCATGCATTTCAACTCTCTTAAAACTAATGGAATATACCAGCCTGAGGCTTTAAGTAATGCCGAAAGCTCTATTATGGTAAAATTCCCATCTTCAAAAGCCAAATTTCATAGCTTTCAAAGAGAGAACCCTTAAATGATGAGCTCAAAAGGCTCAGAATGGCTTACTAACTTCTAACCACACCGATTCCAATCATATTTCTCTAAACTAATCTCGCTTCAACAATAACCCCAGAGGCTTTTCCATTTCCCCCATTGATATGGGGAACCTTCATATTTTTCAACTATGTTCTGTAATGAAGTCATAGGGATACATAGAGGTGTTTGTCTTCTTCCTATATTCTCTAAAGAGGAAATTATTTAGAAAAATAAGAAGCTAGATAGGCAAGATATAATGAATCACCTTACTTGCATGCATGAAGTAATTTAAAACATCCATTGGTTAATTTAAGACGATAAAATCTCAATCAAGATAAAAGAAGTGGGACAAGAACTAAAATTTCAACTAGTCTATATTTGTTGAAAGAATAACTTTTCTAAACAAATTAAGAAACAAAGTAGGACAAAAGATGCATTCAAGGAATAGTAATGTTAAACAAGAGAATAAACTGTGCCTCATGTATCTATCTTTTAAATCTATAATATAAGTCTTATTGTTATGGATTAAAAAAAACAAGAGAATAAGCTTGAAACTTAGTGATGTAAATATAATGACATTCGTCAAAAGAACCCCTTCAGAATTATATTATACTATCGTTAGAATACTAATTTTGTGACAATGAGCTATCCCACTTATTTTGTGGTAGAACTAAATAGTTTCTTTCATTCGGGGAATTAGTAATGTTAAATTTACATTATGGAATCATTACTGTTAAATTTATATTTATTAATATTTTAAATAATTATTAAATTTTCAAAAAATAGCTTTTCAATAATTATTAAAATATGGATAATTTTTTTTTTGTTATGATACATAGAGGGTTAATGATTAAGTGAGATTGATAGAATTAGACAAAAGTGGCTGTGGATAACCACTTTTGTATTTTCTGCATTTTTTAGGAATGGATTGAAAATGGTGGTAGTGGGTTGTGGGCTTTAACAACAACTTATTAGAAAATGCCACGTGTCTAGCTTTTTAGAAAAATAGAAAGGCTATGTGTCTGAATGGTGGGTTGTAGATTTTAACAAGAATTTCTCGGAAATTACCACGTCTCTGGCTTTCTAGAAAATGAGAATGCCACTTAATGGACCATGTGCTTTAGTGGTAACTTTTCACAAAATGCCATGTGTCTAAATCTGAAAAAGATATATGTCTAAATGGTAGGAACTAGAGCCTGAAAGCCTTTTTTTAATATATATATATATATATATATATATATATATATAGATGTGCATTCCTAGGTAATTGTTACATTGTTATAAATGTTCAAGGAAGTCCAAACAGAAGGATTTATACGAATACAGAACCATTTAGAGAGAGAGAGAAATAAGAAAACATGAGGTAGTGACGAGATAAAAGAAATAATTACTATCGCTTGTCCTAAGACAACAGTACACGTAGGATGTTATTTTATAAGTAAAAAATAAAATTTATTGAAAAGGAAAAAAAACGAACCAAGATACAACTAAGAGCGAAGGACCAACCCCTCTCTTAGAAGCATAAGCAGAAGAAACCGAAAAGCACCAGCTGTGCAAAAGAGATTTTGCACACTCACCAGCTCCACCCGACAACAAACATGCGCACCTCTTTGAACAAAAGGACACATAATCAACCACACCCAAAAAGCCACCAATAATATAACCTCTTAGTATATGAAAGACTATAAATTAATCTCATAGTGTCCATTATATGGTAATGAACAAGTACTTTATTTTATTGTTTTATCCTTCGGTATAATACTACAACATATAAAATTGTAAGCTAATAAATGCATGCATGCATCCAAAGATATTTTATCCAGAAATATTGTATTCTAGCTCTTCTGAAGTTTATATTAGATAATATAATAAAATGCTAGAAGGTATACTTACTATTTGGTAGGAGGATAACTAAATATATATATGAAGGCCTAAGTATTGATACAAAGCAAATGCCCCTTCCATGAGTTTAAACTTGTATTACTGCTTCCTAAAGCTAAAGGGTTTGCGTTGAGCCATATACAAAAAAAAAAAGATGGACGTTGGAATTACTCTTCAAATTTCCATCGTCAATTGGCACAAACTTCCTAATGAACCATGCTATATAAATTCATAATTATATACGATATTTTAGTCGCCAAGGAGATTAACAAGCTTTCATCTTCCTAATAAGTTTCTACAAAAGATTTTATTCAGATAGTCCACACGCCTCCGAAGGTTTTGGTTTTAACAGCTGGGATGCATCACAAATTTTCTCCATTATTCCATATATAATTATCAAAGACTCCTGCATCAATGTGAACCAGTCAGTTTCGCCGGGCATTGTTGTTAAACGTTGAAAGCCTCAAATTCCTGTATATTGTGTTGTCAAGGTAATCAAAGGTTTAGAATAGCTTAGCTTAAGAGAATATCAGTCAGATTCATGGCACAAGCAATATCATGCCATTATAGAAAGTCAGTTCTATGGTAAAATTCACTAACTCCCAATGGGTCAGTTCATCCTCCAACCAAACGAACATGTCAATAAGAATATTAAGGAAAGAAGGTAACTCCACAAGACTGGCAATTATCAATGGAGGCTCTCAATCCAGAATAACAACTTAGAGTAAAGGATATTTAGCAACTGCCAATGACAGATCTCAATTCAGAATAGCAACTGAGAATAAAGGATATTTAACAGTTGTCAATGATAGATCTCCTCTAATTACTAATAAAGGCTCTCACACAGATTTGACAACCACTAAATTAGAAAGAATTAATTAGAAAATCTTTGTACATAGACTCCTATTCTTTATTTCTTTATTTATTCTTTCATCTTTGTGTATATATATTGTATCTATATCAGCCTGGTCGACAGGTCAAGTAATATACAACCATTCTTTTATTTTTTACTCTCTCCTACATCTTTATCTTGGTATCAGAGCCTATGGCATCTCACAGTGCTAATTCATTTGAAGCTATGAGCTCCAATTCTTCTGGTCTTTAGAACATGACTACTATAGTAGCCATGAATTCTATTCCTAACATTTCTCTGTATCTCACCATTAAGTTGAATGGAGAAAATTTTTTTCTATAGAGAGTTCAACTTTTACCGGTTCTTAGGGCCTACAAACTGATGGGCTTAATTGGTGGTTCGGCCAAGGCACCACCAGAGGAAATTCCAGATCCCAATGATGGTAGTAAGAAAATTCTTAACCCAAACTATTCTTCATGGGTACAATTGGACCAACTTGTTTTAAGTTGGCTTGTTGCAACTCTGACAGAGGGCATATTAGCCCAAGTTGTTGGACTATCTACTACAGTTGAAGTCTGGAGTGCCCTAGAAAGATCGTTTTCTTCTCGTTCACGATCTAGGGTGCTACAACTAAGGCGACAGTTACAAAATCTTAAGAAAGGCAATCTGTCCATAAGCGAGTATGTTCAGAAAGCAAAAACTATTGTAGACAATCTGTTTGTTGTTTCTGAACCGGTAGCTAAGGAAGACATTGTTCTCTACGTCCTATCTAGACTAGGTAGCAAATATGAATCTCTCGTCACTACTATTACTAATAGGACTGATGCTGGTCAGTTAGGCATCAATGATGTTCTTGGTTTATTGCTTAGCCATGAATCTTGGCTTGTTCAACATAATGTTTCCAATGAACCTCCCAATGCCAATATAGCAGCAAAATAATAATAACAATGGAAAAAGTAGCAATAATAATTCTCTGTTTCAGAATAACAAAGGGAATTATGGCCGTGGCAGAGGTAGGGGTGTGGCAATCAGTTTGGACGTGGACAAGGTCGAGGAAGATGTAATACAATTATCTAACAGGTATGTAACAAACCTGGCCACGGTGCACTCAAGTGCTACAAACGGTACGACCTCTCATACCAAGGAGAATAGAACCATAATTCTCCAGATCTTATGGTTGCGTTTCATAGTGGTATGTCTTCCTACAATGGCTCAACAGCTAATATCGACCCTGCTTGGTACCCTGATAGTGGAGCAACTCATCACATGACTCCAGATGCTAATAACTTATAGAACAAGACTGAATTTTTTGGTACGGACCAAGTGAAAGTTGGTAATGGTGAAGGTTTGACAATTAAGAGTATTGACTCTTCTTCATTAAATTATGACCATTATCAATTTAATCTGAAAAATATATATCATGTTCCTGCTTTGACAAAGAATTTGATCTCTGTTAGCAAATTCACAAGAGATAATAATTTAATATTTGAGTTTCACCCGGATTTCTTTTTATTGAAGGACCGTATGGGGAGAGTTCTACTCAAAGGACCCAGTAGATATGGGCTCTATCAGTTCCTGGGAGACATTAATGAAGGAGAAAATCAGCTGAAGCATTTGTTAGAGAAAGAGCTTCCTTCTAGAATTGGCATCATCGCCTAGGACATGCATCATTAAAAACAGTTAAATTAGTAATTTCTAAATTTGGTTTACCTTATTCAGGACATGTAAATGAGCAGTGCCAATTAGGCAAAGCACATCGTTTAAATTTGCCAATTTCTTCTAGTAACGTCTCTCAGTCTGTAGAGTTAATTTATTCAGATGTATGGGGACCTGCCCCAATTTTGTCTACAAAAGGCTATAAATATTTTGTTTTGTTTATGGATGCCTATTCTAAGTTTCCTTGGATTTATCCTCTTGAAAGAAAATCAAATGTGTTTGATGCTTTTGTTAAATTTAAGAGACATGCTAAAAATCTATTTTCCACTAAAATTAAGATATTTCAAAGTGATTGGGGAGGAGAGTTTCGAAAATTATCCCCCTTCTTGGATAGTGAAGGAATTTCACACAGGGTTAGTTGTCCTCATACTCATGAGCAGAATGGAAATGCTGAAAGGAAACACCGGTATATTATTGAGTCCACTCTCTCTCTACTAGCGTCCTCCTCTCTCCCCAAATCCTTCTGGGTTGAAGTAACAGAAACTGTAGTGTTTCTCATTAACCAGTTGCCTACTCCAAAACTTGGTAATCTCTCTCCTTATGAAAAGTTGTTTGGTAAAAAACCTAATTATTCTATATTGTGAAGTTTTGGTTGTGTCTGCTATCCATTCATTCGGCCATATAATAAGCACAAGATGGACTATAGATCTATTAATTGCATTTTTGTTGGATATAGTTCATCTCATAAAGGATACAAGTGCTATAATTCTGTTACTTCACAAGAAATTATTGTTAGTCACCCTGCTACATGTTCCTTCAGTCACTAATGCGCAGAATGATATCTCTTCTCCTAACTCTTCATCTCTTGAACAAGGTATAACTACAAGTTCACCTTCCACTTATACTAATGAGTCTTTGTCTCATGATAATAATCAGACAACTCAGCCACAATAGAGAACGTGGCTGATTCAGGATATTCTCAACACCACACCTGTTGTTCCTACACCAGTTGTACGGACACATTCGATGAATACCCGTTCTATGACTTCCCACCATGTGCAACATGTCACACGGTATCCCTTACCTAAAGAGTTACTTGCAGATGGTAGTCCGATTGATGCATAACCAACTTCCTACTCTCAGGCATCCAAGTCTGCACACTGGCACACTGCTACGGCATCTGAATTTCATGCACTCATACAGAATGGTACGTGGCAGCTTGTTCCTTATGACCCTTCCATGAATGTTGTTGGCTCTAAGTGGGTGTACAAAATTAAGAGGAAACTTGATGGTTCTGTTGAATGCTACTAAGCTAGACTAGTAGCTCGGGGTTTCTCTCAAGTTCCTAGTGTCGACTTCACTGATACCTTCAGCCCTGTTGTTAAGCTAGCCATTGTTCATAAAGTTTTATCTTTGGCCACCTCACAAGGGTGGGACATTAAGTAGCTAGATGTTCACAATGCCTTACTGAATGGATTTTTTCAAGAAAATATTTATATGAAATAGCCTCGGGGTTTTGAGGATCAAACACGTCCAGATTATGTCTGCAAGCTTAAAAAGGCTCTATATGGTCTTCATCAAGCCCATCGGGTTTGGTTTTCTCGCCTCAGTCAAAGACTTCATGATCTTGGCTTTAGAATCTCTCAGTGTGATCCCTCTCTCTTCATTTACACCAAAAATAATATTTTTCTATATATTTTTGTTTATGTTGATGATATTATTGTTACTGGTTCTTCTGCTGCTCATGTTTCTCAACTAATTGTGGATTTGTCTTGGAGCTTCTCTCTTAAGGATCTTGGATCTCTACACTATTTTCTTGGAGTAGAAGCTCATCGTGGCAAGACTGGATTGTTTCTTTCTCAGAGGTGTTACATTTTGGATTTCCTACAGAAAACTAATTTGGCAGGATCTAAACCCTTGACCATGCCTATGGCTCCTATGTCTCGATTATCTAAATTTCAGGGAGACCCACTTCTTGATCCTACTTAGTATCGCAACGTTGTCGAGGCTCTGCAGTATGTTACACTTATACGTCCAAATGTGGCTTTTGCGGTGAACAAAGCCTGTCAATTCCTTCAGAACCCGACCAGTGATCATTGGACGGCAGTAAAACACATTCTACGTTATCTCAAAGGCACAATTGAACATGGACTATTTTTTGCATCCAATACTCCTGGATATTTAGTTGCTTTTTCAAATGCTGATTAGGCTAGTTACCTTGATGACCGCCGGTCTACTGGTGGTTATGGTATTTTCTTTGGATCTCATTTAATCTCTTGGAGTGCGAAGAAACAGCCCACCATTGTCCATTCTAACACTGAAGCCGAATTTCGCTCCTTAGCTAACTCCACCATAGAATTGTTGTGGCTTCAGTCCATACTACGGGATTTGGGTGTTCATCAGCATGTTCCGCCTATAATTTACTATGATAATATTGGTGCCACGTATCTAGTAGCGCATCCAGTGTTTCACTCTTGCACCAAGCACATCGAAGTGAACTTTCATTTCTTACATGATCATAATCTCCATAAAAATCTGGATGTCCAATATATCTCTAATGATGATCAGCTGGCCGATATCTTTACCAAACATGTTGCTCCAGTTTAGTTTGATTTTCTCCGGTTCAAGTTTCACATGCTTCCCGCCCCGTTTCGCTTGAGAGGGCGTATTAAGGAAAGTCCTCCAGAAGGTAACTCCACAAGACTGACAATTTCCAATAGAGGCTCTCAATCTAGAATAGCAACTAAGAATAAAGGATATTTAGCAATTGCCATTGATAGATCTCAATCCAGAATAGCAACTGAGAATAAAGGATATTTAGCAGCTATCAAACAAATTTCCTCCAATTACCAATAAAGGCTCTTATACAGATTTGGCAACCACTAAATTAAAAAGAATTAATTAGCAGAAATTAATTAGAAAATATTTGTACATACGCTCCTATTTTGAATTTCTTTATTTATTCTTTCATCTTTGTGTATATATATTGTATCTATATATCAACCTGGTCGATAGGTCAAATAATATACAACCATTCTTTTATTTTTTACTCTCTCTCCTACATCTTTTTCTAAGAATAATTGTGTAACTAAAAGTAGGTCTTTTCTATCTATATCACACGTAAGTGTTCATCTACTATCTCACCGTAAAAGAACTGTGTTAGCAAGGAATTATAAATATTAATGTAGCCAAAGATATGAAACTAGAGTTGTCTAAGGAGTTGCTTTCCAAAGCTCGTCATTCATACATGAGATTCGGAAGTCCAACCTGGAGAATATGCAAAGGCCCACCACCCTAAGATACTTCTGAAACTAAAAATAGACCTAAGGTGTTACTGGTTTCCCCATTAAGTTCGAACATGTTTTGGTCTGACCTAATCCCTGGTTTCCCCATTTACTCGACACATGGCCGAGTTTGGAATCCACCAACTAACATCCAGTACGTGAAACTAAAATTAAGATTTCATGTTACACGATGACTCTATAATACAAGGTCCATATCTACGTTATCTACGTATATGTATTCTGTAACAAAATAATAATTGCCACCAAAAAGATTCAGAACTTAGATTTTTCACGTTCAATTGTTGGTGTTTTTCATATTCATGAAAAAAAAAGAATTTGTTGGTGTTTTTCATGTTAAATTGTTGGTGAGATCACCAATCCACTAGTCTTTGACTTTCAGAGTTCCCCGTTAAAACATCAGGTGAGTCAACTAGCTCAACTCGCTTCGTGATGGTGACTTTTGCAATATTGCAGTTGCAAGTTCACGAGGTTGAAAGGTATTCTTTATATTTTATACGCGTTATCACCACTAGTCTTTTCTATGTTTTTTGGGTTAGTGTTCAACGCAAGTCATTAATCTAATTACCAACGTCAATGGGTTCCACAGAAATCTAAATGAATCAGGTGTCTAATTTACAGAACAAAGAGCATTGCAGAAATACATGGAAGGGAGATATCCATATCCATGTCTAAGCATGACAAATTATTGCATGCGTATCAAGCAGCCAAAAAACCTAAAAAAGAAAGAAGAAATTTTTGAAGTTCATCATCCACTTTAGAATTAGCTATATCATTTTTGGATGAATAAAATACGCTATATCATTGCGCAGTACAAAAGGCAACAGCTAAGTAAAATCAGATAGTATATTGCAAATTTATAAGGCATCAATATCACAGTGTTTTCTTTTTTTATTTTTGTTGCAAAAGAAACATCATTTTTGTTTTAAGAGTGGAGGAAACATTTGGCATTTTCTTTTAATATATAGTTGGGTGGCGCACCAACAATGGGACAGTTATTAGTCACAACCTTATCCACCTTGGAGCAAATTTGGGGCTAAATTTCTATTATTTGTTTATTCTGTTTTCTATGAGTAATGTATCTCAGTTTTCTTGTCTAATACCACGGTATCTAATTGAACTGAGCTGATGGAGAAACATTGAAAAGCCTGACCACGACCTCTCTCTCTATCTCACTCAAATATAAATCTATACTACTATTAAAAGTATGAATGAGTTTGTGCAACTGTTGTTCTTGATTAAAATAACCATTTTTGAATTTGATCCCTCTCTAATTGAGAGAGAAAAAATGTAATTTGAATTATTACTGTTTACGTCATTAAATCTTATATGTAAGGTAATTTTTTTTCACCAATAAGCAAATTCTACTATTAAAAGTATGGATTTTTGGCTTTGACAACACCTGAACTTTGAGGAAAAGCCAATTTCAACTCTAAAGAATAAAAAGGCCATTTTCACCCCATAATTTGATAAAAAAGCCAGTTGTAGGCAAAAATAGATGACATTTGAAACGGCATTGACAAATCTGTTAGACAATGTTACATGGCACTGCTAAAGTTTGAAAAAGGTCACTTTCGACCCTAAAGTTTAAAAATGGGCCACTTTAATAAAGTTAATTAAGTAAATTATTTCAAGGTCTAGTTAAATGACCCTAAAGTATAATTAAGTTTTAATTTACTTAATTAATTGATTTTAAATGACCCTAAAGTATTTAGTTTATTTAATTAAGTTAATTAAATAAATTACAACAATTAATATAATTAAGTAAATTAAACAATTAAATCAATTAATTAAATTAATGAAGGAAACAAAGTTAATTAATTATATTAAATAAACAAAGCTAATCAATCTAAATAAGTAAATTAAACCAATTAAGCAAGGTAATTTAAAACTCGACCCAAAATGGAACCGCTTTGTCCACTGTTTCTAAGTCAACAATTTGGTCGTCCGGTCCAACTGGATCAGCCCATGACATTTTAAAAATAAAAAAGTAAAATATAATTAAAATAAAAAATGACTGAAAAACCATTTAGTAGATTGAACAATTTAGCAATTTCAATTGTCTAGGACAATGGTTTGTTAACCAAGTCCTTTTTTTTTTTGAAAATTCCAGGCCAAGTAGAAAATGGAATTGGGAAATTGATCAATTCCTAGATCAAATCGCTGGGTATAAAATAGAACTAGACAATTGACCAATTCCTGGGTCAAATAGTTTGACTACCCAAAATTTTTAACTTAGTCAAACAAATTGCAGACCCAAATAGTTGAACTGCTAAACCGTTTATCCAATAAATGGTTTTCGTTTCATTATTTTAATTATATTTGATTTTTTATTTTTCAAAACATCATGGGCTGATCCATTTGGACCAAACAATCGAACTGTTGACCTAGAAACTGATGACCAAAGTAGTGTCATTTTTTGTTGGTTTTTAAAACCTTGCTTATTTGGCTTAATTTACTTATTTAGATTGATTAACTTTGTATTTAATTAATTTACTTTATTTTCTTAATTAGTTTAATTTATTTAATTATCTTAATTAGTTATTTTTCAATTTATTTGATTAACTTAATCAAGTAAATTAAATGCTTTAAGGTCATTTAATTAGACCCTAAAGTAATTTACTTAATTAACCTTATTAAAGTGGCCCATTTTCAAACTTTAGGGTTGAAAGTGTCTTTTCTCAAACTTTAGCAGTGCCACACATAACATTGTCTAACAGATCTGCCAATGCTGTTTCAAATGTTGTTTGTTTTTGCCTACATATGGCCTTTTTATCAAAGTTTGGGGTAAAAAATGGCCCTTTTTATTTCTTTAGGATAAAAATTGGCCTTTTGGCAAAGTTCAGTTGTTCTCATTGCCAAAAATCCTTAAAAGTACTAATGAGCTTGTGAAATTTTTTTTCTTAACTAAAATACCCCTATATTTGAATTTGGTTCATCTCAATTCCTTCTTATTAGGTTTTTATATTTAAGGTATTAACTCCCATTTGCTTTCATTAAATCCTACATTCAAAGTATATTTTCCTCACCAATTTTACTAATTAGACTTATGTCCAATACTTTTAACAATAAAACACATTTTTTAAAATCAACCCAAAAATAAAATCATCAAAAAATATGGGCATATCTCTAATATTTTATAATAATCATATTAAAAAAAGTGTGATAAACAATAATTGTTTTTATTAATAATGAAAATGAAATACAAAGTTTAAAACTGACTCAAAATGAAATCGTTTTACTATTAAAAAGATAAAAACATAACTATGAAAAAAAAAACATAGAAATTTTGTAGAAAATATTTAGCCACATCTCCAATATTATATTGTAGAAAATTTTTGAGACATATTATTACTATTATCATCACCACCATACAAAATTGCTAAGTGCAAAAGAATGTGCAAAATTTACTAGTAGACGTTGAGTTAGAAGACCAAAAATGATCAACAGCCAAGTGACAGCCAATGTTTAATACACGAAATCATTCCTAAACTAATATTTCTCACATGCCAGAAATAAGTTAAGTCCCTGATTAGTTGATGTTCAATGATTATTAATATGGATTAACTATTGTAATGTTTAGTCCATTGTGATGTTCCAGCATTTGGTTAGTAAGAGAATTTCCTTTATCAATTGTATGGCATGTTTTTATTAGGTTGTTAATCAACTATACATCATTTTTTTCCGCAGAACTCTAATAGCATGTTTAGACATAAAAATCAATCAAAGAATGATAAGCAGAGCCACTATTCACAATTGCACAGCAGGTTTTTATTAGATTGTTAATCGCTTCTATAGCATGTTTAGACATAAAAATCAATCAAAGAATGATAAGTAGAGCCACTGATTCATAATTGCATAGCATGTTTTTATTAGGTTGTTAATCAACTCTATAGCACGTTCAGACAAAAATCAATCAAAGAATGATAAGTAGAACCACTGATTCACAATGGTTGTAAGGAAATAGCAGAACCTGTTCGTAGTTTCTACATAGGGTGTGCAAATCAAGCAAGGTTAGACCGGGTTGAGGTCAACCCTAACCCAACATGATGTTCTGAATCCCTAATCCTAACTCTAACCCAACCAACTTTGAGTTGGATTAGACTCGGGTTGGGCCCAACTTGACCTTTCTCCTAAGGCTGCAACTTGGGCCGGGTTGGCCCTAACCCAGCCCGAAAAAGTTGGATTGGGTTGGGTCGGGTTGATGTTCAGGTTAGGGTTAGGGTTGAAATTCATGAACCCAACTTTACTTCGGGTCGGATTAGGGGACCCCTTAGCCAACTTAATCCAACCCGAACCCGACTCTATAGTACATGTCATATATAAATATATATATGTAATATATAACATACATTGATTTGTTGAGATGCATGATATTTGTATAGCCCCCACTACATAGTATCATGTATTTCTTTTAAGATAATCACTTCACTTCATCCTAACTAGAAAGACTAAAACCTTAATAACATTATTTTATGTTTTTTGAAAATTTTATTCTTCATCTCCTCTATGTTGTTTGCCGCCCAAGAAAGATCTATCATAAGTCATAACTCATAATAAACTATAGTCATTTCTAACACTTGTTTTTCTGAATTTTGTACTAAAAGAACAAAAAAATAACGTCAACAAACAAATACTAATGAAACATAGGATTAATATATGTAGTGAAAGTTGAGTTAAGATCTAAAATCGAGAAATTCTATGAGGTTTTAGAGGATGGGAAGAAGGTTGGATTGGGCCCAACCCGAAATTGACTTCGGGTTGGGTTGGGTTAGGGTTGAAGGAATTTAGTTAGGGTTAAGGTTAGGGTTGAGTTGGTCGGGTTGAAAGTCAGGTTGTATTAGGATTAGGATTGGGGTTTAGAACTTAGGGTTGGTCTAGGGTTGGCCTCAACCCGACCTAACCTGGCCCAACTTGCAGCCCTACTTTCTCCCAACCTCTTAAAATCTCATAAGATCTCTCATATTTTCTTAATCTTTGATTTTGAAACTTAAAATCAACTTTTTATGACCATATATTAACCATATTTTTAATTGGTATTTGCCTGAAAAGCATGACACAGGAAGGGCTTTGACCAATCAAAACCCTATCGTGAATTTTGATAAATATTACCCGATTGGATATCACTTTTATGATACCAGTTGATTGGTTCCAAGTTTTTCTGGTATCATGTCTTCTTGATATCATAGTCGAATCCTTAATATGAATTATGATAGTTCTCCTATTCAAAATTCAAAATCATGACACCAACGGTAACAAAACATGAAATAATGAATGAAAATCACTAATAACAATTTGACATTAACACAAATGGATTATGAAAGTATATATGTATGTGACTGAACTACAACACATATGTCCAATAGCAATAGTAGAGTTGGGTTTGGGTTCGGGTTGGGTCAGGTTGCCTAATGGGTGAACCCTAACCCAACCCCAAGCCGGATTGGCAAAAGTCAGCCCTCACCCAACCCAACCCAATTAACTTCTTTCAGGTAGGGTTAGGGCTAGGTTTTGGTTAACCTGGCCCATGTCCTAGCCCCACTTCTATTGAAAAAGGATAAGGCAAAATGCATTAGTGTACTCACTGAATCAAGTTAATTTTTCACGTTTTCACAAACCAGACAATAAGAACACTTTCATAAATGGAGAATGTAAAAACAATGAAGGTTAATCGCTCGAGGAAAGAAAATAGACCATATAATTAAGCAAATGAACCTGTTTAAGAGACGGATATGTTGAATTGATATAAACAGATCTATCTGTTTAACCATAAAATCTTTTGGAATGTTCAATATCATTTTATCAACATCAGGAAGAAGAACTTCAATGGAAAAATTATCAGATTACAACCATGTTAAAGCACAAGTTTCTGAAATGCTCAAATGACAATTACTTTGCCCATTCCCAACTGGCGGAATGATGCTTATTAATACTGGGAGATGCTTAATTAGAGAAGATATAGGGTGATCATTCCATGCAACACATTACATAATATGATGTTAATCACAGTGAAACATGGTTTGCGTGAAATATATAGCCTTGTTGTTTGGAAATCCATATTCAAATGTGGGACTATCTAGGCAATGTGGATGTTTTTCTTTTCTTTTTTTTTTTTATTTGTATAGGCAATCTGGATATTCAACCAATACACAATCTTGTTTGTGAAACGAAATCCAAAATCCTAGTTGTTAGATAATCTTGTTCTTCACGGGGAAATAGGGTGATTTGAGGATCAATAGCCATTAATATTACTGCAATTGAGAAAATTTTGGGCTAGTTTTAGGCTATGATATGCATTGGTTTACAGATTTCTTCTAATAAAAATGACAAACATCTACATATTGAAACTTTGAACTGCACAAAAATTGACATTTATCCTGTACAAATATTGGTTGAAACACAAGTAACTTCATATAAGGTCAGATCTACGTTGCAATGACACATGAACATAATAATATCTTGCTTCATAAAAGCACCTTCTCACTTGTTAGTAATTGATTATTTATATCACTATTTCAGTTTATGCTAGAAAGCTTATGAAAAATTATAAGGTAAACACAGAAAAAAAAAGTAAATTAAATTAGACGAGAGACTAGGTGATGTATAGGACAGAATCATGAATTTCTCGGTAAGTAAGAGAAGTATTTTTTTTTTCTTTGGTTGGTAGTAAGGGAGAAAACTTTTTACCAGATATACTTCAATTCAACTTAGTCTATTTTCCATTCCTTAAATTTAAAATTCCCTATTATTTAATTGACTTAAAACCCAAGTGAATAATTATATTCCCTATTTGACGTATCTTCTATTTGATCTTTTTTTTTTGAAAAGTAGTTATGAATGTTTTATTAAAAAAGAAAAAAAGGAGAAGAATTAAAACCTAGGTTATTAATTCTTCCATAGTCGATTGGTGTACCTTCTTTATGCTCTATTTGTTCAGGTTCAGGCAGACACTATACCCTATAAAAAGTATTCCAGACTACCTTTCTTCAATTAGTCATCTCAACTGAATCGACACATGACCATCCATACTTACTGCAGATTCTATTCATTTTCATGTAATTTATTGTTCTAAGTATTACGTTATTTGATCATATTCCTAGTACCAGTTGTAGCATTGAAGATTCATACCTTAGTAGGCTTTAGCTCCATAACTGCAGTCGAGGTTTGCTTTTAAAGAGCAAAGAAATTGAAGCTTCATACCTTGGTAGGCCTTAAAAATGGGTATGTTGTTTATCAGCAATAGCTGAACATAAACTCGATGTAAGCATGAAAGAAGCACCCTTGTGGCTGAAACTTCCAAATCATGATAACCACCAACCTCCAATACACCATATTCACAGCTGTACCCTTTTGCATGTTTCTTTTCTTTCTCCCTTTCTGCTTACCCTGACCTGGCTTGATAAGATTTTCCTATATTCTGTTACCGATCTAAAAAAAAAAAAAAACAGTGCCCTTTTGCAACCTAAAACATGGAAAGGTACTTAATTGCACTACCTCCAAAACCCATCAAGTTTCAGAAATGAGAAGTTTCATAACAGCCACCAACACTATATCCTCTTGGCTGTTACACATCCCAAACTGCTAGGCGAACCATAACTTGCAACAAACCTAAGCAAATTAGGATGGTCTATAAGGAAGATCACTGGTCTGTATATAATCTGTAATGCAGCCCATGGCCAATTGGTGATTTTCTAATAACAACCAAAAAAAGAAGCAATAACGCTAGAGATAGAAAAGGATGTGTTTGAACAAGTGAACCTCAAGTCCTGAAAGGCCCAGGCAACTATGAATTTCAAATCTGGATGTGCATGACCACACCAACAAAGTATATATCCTTTTTCTTATCTGAAAGGTTAGTACAATTTTGCATCCGCTGCACCAAACAGGCAAAGATTTATTGCACACCTAAAGGTTTCACAACAAATAAATACCACTTCCAATGGACCGAACCGATCATAGACGTGAAACGTTCTATCAAATCTAAAGACTGATCCTGTGGATTTTCATCTTTAACACTCGTAAAATGACGCACAGAATCGAACTGGCAACCTGCTTTTGCCAGCGTTGAAGTTAAATCATCCATCAGACTTCCCAGTAAAGACCTGGTTGATCCAGTTCTTTGCAGAAGAGATGGCGGAGAGAGAGAGAGAGAGAAAGAGAGAGAAATATCTAAAATAAGTTGATCCGTAGTTGAAAATTAAAACCCACCAAGAAAAACTAAGAAAATCCATTGATATGATTGACGGATTCGCAAAACAATTAATCAGCAGATCTCCATACCAACAATCCCGAGAAGCTCCATACAGATTCGGATCTCACAAATACCAGAACCAAAACATAGAAAAGCGGATCATAGCCTAACCTTAACTTACATCAAAAGGAAAAAATCAGAAAAAACAATGAACAACAAAAACTAAAGAAAAATTAAGAAAACGCACACATTTTATTCATAATGGACACCATCAATACCTCATAAAACTAGCAAAGTAACATCCAAAATCAGATCTTGTAGAAAAATAAAATAAAAAAGTATAGTTTGCTTTCTAACAGAAGTAGGAAAAATAACAAGAGAGAAGCATAAAGATTTCCTGACATCAAGGAAACAGTAGAAAGAGGGAGATGAAGAGAAAAGGAGAAGGAAATGTGAGAAAGCATACCTAGAGCTGCTGCAGAACTCATAAAGTTTGCCTCGGTTAGAGAAGATGATGAGAGCAACCTCGGCATCACAGAGAACAGAGAGCTCGTAAGCCTTCTTAAGAAGGCCGTTCCTTCTTTTTGCGAACGTAACCTGACGATTTATCTTGTTCTCGATCCTCTTCAGCTCTACCCTTCCTCTCCCCATCTTCTTCTTCACCTGCTCTCTCTCTTCTTTTTTATATATTAATTAGATTATCTCTCTAAAAAGCGTATCTTTGTTAAATATGTGTATTATCTGTTCGTTTTCTCTTCTTCTTCTTCGTTTCCTTCTCTACCTCCTCTCAGTTAAGAGCTGATCCTCTTTCGTGGGTTGGTGTATAAATGTTCCTGCAAAGCAAGAAAGAACAGAAGACAGAGATTGGTAAATGAGAAATTGTCAGAAATGGGAAATATTTGGATATATATGCCGATACATACTTGTTTCTTTTTTTGATCTTCTTCTTCCGTTCGCTTCTGCTGCTCTGCACTTCTGCTCTCTCTCTCTCTCACTTAGCTTTGCTTCACAACCCACACAGGTTTTCCAGACCAGAATAAAAGGGAGTCTGCAAATATTTTTTTCTCATCCACTGTTATTATTATTATTATCTCGTGATGTTTTAACGTCAACACCAACCTTAAAACATACAAATTTTGGTTTTTGACGTGTCAAAATAACAATGGTCGATCGATGCACCAGCCATGCTGATTTTTTCTACGGGCAAAAATACCCTTAACCTGTTGTACATTTTTCAACTGTTACCTTTTTCACTATTTTTTTCTTCCTTGTTTTTTCGGGTACAGTAATTACCTTTGCCTTGGCCTTGGGTGAGCACTTATGCTCTTTGGAAAATGGAAACAACTGAAGGGGGGTGGAAGCGACTCAACGAGATGAATAATTAGTGGTCGATACATAATTAGAGAGAGAGAGAAGAAGAAGAAGAAAGAAAGAAAAGTAAAATAAAGGAATTGAGCCAATTGCATTTGCAGAGAGAGTTGGTTGTTTGGGGGGATTTTAACCAACAATAAGAGAAAACAGTGTCTCCCTAGCTAACATCTGGGATCACCTAAACAGGCAGGTTCCCCTTTTGACCTGACCTGTAATACCTTCTATGTACGTACAATAACCCATGGATATGGGGTCCCTAATCTCTGCATGTGCATCACTTGTTCCTATTTGTTAGAGGGTTACGTGACACATAAACAGTTGAACAGTGCTTAATTTAATATCTTATAAGATCTATATAAAAGAAGGTGGTAGAGCTAGCAATGGTATGCCTGTTCAACAAAGAAAGGTCACATGGCCTTGGCCTCTTGGGCTCAGCTACAGGCTTTAAATCTCCCACATATTGTAACTCTTCTCTAGTTCCTTCCTATATTTAGACTTAAGTAGCTTAAATTTCTTTCTTAAAATAGGATGATATAGGTTGGTGTTCCGTACTTGTTTTACATTACTTCTCAAACTAGAAAAAAAAAATCTTAATAAGCAAATCCTGCAACCATTAAGCACAGGTTGATTTGTATTCAGTGCATCTTCTAATGATTAATTCTAGCTAGGTGTGTGTTAATTTGTATAAGTATGGAATTTAAATTGAGGTATTTTACGTGTTCATGTTGATAGGGTAGTTGAGGAGACTAGTACTGTTGTAACCTCAGGAAAATCTTTACCTCCTTGGTTTTAATGACAGCTATGTACCCTACCCATGTTTAAGAACATCCTAAGCTTTTCACATGGTAACATATCTTTCTACTTGGGACATGGCTTAGATGATGATGAAGATGATGTTTTGAGCCATACTTTTCAATGTCATTGGTCCCAATCTTCTGCAACATTAGGTTAACATTGATCTGTGCCACTGTTACAAAAATCCATCTATTTTTGTAACTTAGGTTGCGTTTGGAAATTATGCAAATGGAGTGTAAATTCTAGTTCAGGGTAAATTTTCATTCTGGTTCATTTTTGCCTGTATTTGGCAACATTACATTTATGTATTGACAAATGAGAGAAAATACATTTTTTAATGCATATTTACATTGATAATAAGATGTAAAAGTACATCAATAAAACAAAAAAGAATAAATTTGCATTCAAGTGGGCTTTTGATAAAAATGGCATATACTTTATTGGAATTCATGCTTGCATCCATTACAGTTAAAAGTCTGTTTGGTAAGAAGGTAAATTTGTCAGTGCAAAATTAACCCAATTTTATAATTTATATGGACTGTTTTACACTCTACATATTTGCATTCACACTTATTTCATCGTTTCCAAACACAGTCTTAAGAAATTGACTTAAAATAGAAAGAGGAGTGCCCCCTCTCTAAAGAATCTATATAATAGAAAGAGGAGTGTGTGGATACCATGGGTCTCTCACCACAAGCCTCACACGGAGTCTCCCTTCTCTAAAAAAATCATCCTCAATTCCCCTCCCACCTACTTTTCAATAATCAATGTTTGCAACATTCCCCCCCCCCCCCCCCCCTCTCCATTAAATCCCTTATTTCCCTATTAAATCCCTTATTTCCTATTAAAGTAAAAATGGAGGAACTTTTTACTCAATATTTAAATTTGTATACTAGTCATAAATGTTAATTTTATAAATATTTATGTGTATGGACAAATTTAACAAGAAAACACATTTTATTATCTAATAAAAACAGAAATTATCTTCAAAATGATTAGTACTTAAAATGAGGGAATATTAATTGTAAAGTGCAGAATTAGGTTTACAGTAGGAACAGGAATCAGAATCAGAATAGTCTATTCCTCCCGCCTATTTGTTTTAGATGAAAATTGGAATTGGAATCAGCTGGAATGGATTCTCATTCTCATGCAAGGGTGGGGAGCGAATGGCCATTCCCTCAAATGGGAGAATGTTTTTCCACCAGGGATGGGAGAATGAGATTCCGACTCTACCCAACCAAACAGTTGGTCCGATTCCAAACCCTTATTCTTTCCTCTAAATTTTAATTTAGTAGATTATAGGATATATTTATTTATAAAGTATTAATCATAAGGGGAGTACTTGTATGTGCGCACGTGTATACTGTGTATCACATGAGATATGAATTTTGTCAACACTTGCAACAAAAAAGAAGGAAGGACATATATAAATAGATAATCAAAGCAGTAGATTCAAAGGGACCATGTGCTACACCACCTCATCCTCTCATCATGTGGGAGTTCAAAGCACATGTATTAGTGAGGAAGACATAAACATCCCTTTCCTGTCTGTTCAAGATTCAGAAAACACCTATGAACAGGAATGCTTTTATTGGTGCCAAAATATAAAATATAAGACAGGAGTACGTACTTTGATAAGCATAATTTCTTTCTCTCTTTCTTTTTTTTTTTATTTTTTCGTTTACCATTTTAATTTTTCTTTTGGGTGTTTACATATAGGTAAAGGAATGGTCTTCTATTAAATGAACCATGGCATTTTGCGTACTGATTGGATGTTCGACAGATTTCCTTCTCATGATCATCAATGTTCTCTCTCATGTGGCAAGTTTCAAGCCAAAAACTCAGCATCATGTGGTTTATATGCACATGCTTTCCCATATTCTTGACTTGAACTAATTCGTATTGCTTTCTTTCTTTCTTATTTAAGAAACAAGAAAGAAAAATATAAGATAATGATTATCCGCCATACAATACATTACAAGGTCAGCCAATTCATTGATGTTGTATTTGTTTTCGGTGTAAATGCAAATTAGCGTAAAATTCTATTGTCGGTTCGCATTTATACATGTTAGTGTAAAACTTCACACCTAATCCATATTTTTCATGCATTTGTTTTCAGTATAAGGTTAATGTAAACCTTCTCATTGGTTGACTTTTCCATCGATTATCATATTAAAAAAACTCCAACGGTCTGCTAAAATTTTAAATCCATCGATTGAGTTTTACATTGATTTACCAAAAAACAAACGCAGCCTGAATTGAATTTTTGAACCTAAATAATCGCAATTCCCAGCAAAACAATCGTGAGCCTAAACTTGGGTAACTAAATTGCACTCCGAGAGGAGATTAAGTAATAAAATGCTTATAGTCATTATTCGCATTAATTGTTCCAAATATCAATAATTATAATTAAATGATGCATCAAATCTTCTAACCGTCATCTAAGGGGTAAGCAAGTCAAGGTACTTGTAAGCTATTCGAGCTCAATTCACAGATAATCAAGTTTGAACCCAACTCAAGTGGCTAATCGAATTGAGTTAAAGTTTCATAATTGAGTGGCTCATAGGCCTAATTGAGTCTTTAATAAAATATTAATTTTTAATATGTTTTTTATTTATAATACTCTCAATATATTATGTTATTTAATATTTTATGATAACAAAAAATAGTCGTTTTTATTGTTAATTAAAATTGTATAATGCAAGTATTCAAACTTAAGTTCAAGCTCGATTTTGGTTCGATGGTAATTGAATTGAGTCGAGTTGATACTCAAGCATGTCAAGTATTTAATCGAGTCAATCAATTAACCTCAATTGGGAAAAACAAAGATTAATTGATTTCGAACCCAATTTCAAGTATAGGAAATTTTTTAACTCCATGAGAATAGAACCATCCAATAACCATTCCATTTTTATATCAGTCATTATTTGTATGAGTCTTCAGATGATTGAATTCATACCTATTCATAGGCTAGGCCGGGCTTTGTATATGTATTAATAGAATACACTCAAGCTCAAGCCTAAGCCTGGCCTGACCATCAAGCCTAGGTCTTGAGCCCGAGCCCAGCTCTCATATAAAGTTTGAAGCCCGATCAGAAATTTGAAAACAGAAATTTTTTTCTTTTTTATTCAATAAAAATATTTTATTTATATTAAAAACCTTCAAAACTCAAAAATAATAAATGCCTCACTATTACTTACAACTCAAAAATTATAAAAAAAAAAATCCATTTATAACCGGTCTCAATCGACCTAATTATATGTATACAGAAATTAATATGTCTAATTAATATATGCATAAACAGTAAATTTCTAACATCACAGAGGGTACAAGTACTGAATCTTTGACAAGTACAAGAGGATTGTAGCTACGAACAAGTAAAATTTTACTTGCGACTATTGTTGAAATTTTGGGGAGGTGGTTGCAATTATCAACTTTGTGGAGAGGTTTCAACAATTTAGCTCCCAAAAGAATAAACAATAATTAAAATGTTTTAAGACTGTTGTCGTAATAAAGCTACAAGTGAGGATTGAGAGATTCTCCGTGAAGAAATCAGTGAGGTGTCTAGTCCCCATTGTACATTAGAATTCATCATCTCCCTGAACGTCCCGATTCGACGGCTAACGTTAGCAGTGCCCGTACCTCGTTAACGGTGTCGATCGTATATTTAACGCCATTAGACGATGCACAAAGGGGGACTTCTCGTCGTCCTCTCGACAGCTGCCAACTGACTGGGCATTGCACGAAAGCAGTAATTCTCTTGGACTAATTTGCCCCGGCATCAATCCGTCATTACATAACGGAAATAACGGCGGTAACGGTAGTTAACGTCTTCAATGTTAAAAGTTAAAACTATAACGATAAACAAGTGATGACTGTTGATTGTTGACCGATGCCAACTTGCCAAGCACCATAGCTGCCACTTTGGCTAGTGTGTTAGGTTCAGGGTTGCCCGTGTATTTCACCCTTTTTTTTTTTTTTCTTTTTTGGGGTTTTAATTGTTCAGTTCACTTCAACAAATCTTAGCCTCACGGTAGGATGAATTGAGGATACATGCTAAATTCACGGGCAGGATGCATTTATAGGGGGGTTATTCGACTAAGAGAGGGCAGTAATTTCAAATTTCTGAGATGTAATGCAGATTACTTATTCCTTTTTTTTTTGGGATTTTTAGACTACAATCCTCTCAGAAATCAAAATTGCAACCCCCTCCTAATCCTAATCTATTAATAGCTCCACCTAGGGGTGGAGTGGTGGACTGAATGGTAAAAACCACATTTTTTTTTCTGATTCGGTGTCCGGAGGAGTATTACTTCATTACGGCAGTCTTGACTTGACTTGTTCGTGTTTTGTAAACTTAGCTGGCCCACCCGAACCAATTCTTGGCTCAGTTATAGCCCTCGTTGATATGGTCGTCTCACACAAGGGTTCGTTTGGCTTTTTCTATGCTTAATTCAAGATTTTTATCTTTTGTATCTGTTCTTCAAGGGAGCTTATAATTTAAAGATATAGCACGGAACAGAAGGGAATGATAAAACAAGATTCATGTGGGTGGTCCCATCTAATTCGGACAAGGCTTAGACGATGATGACAATGATAATGATAAAACATATTCTTAAAGGATTTGTTTTTAAGGTTAATTGGCAGATTCGCCATCTCATAAATTTTTATCTACTTGTATGGTTGGAAGCAGGCTAGGTAGTAAAATTTATCACAATATATGGGGCAAATTGAAGATTATTTTTGTAGTTTTAAAGTGGCTCTCTCCTTTGCGCACATCTATGGAGAAAGATATTGTTGTTGTGATGATTATGAAGATGAAACGGATAAAGCAAGATGTTCTGATAATTAATTATACATGTAGATTGACACATAAAGAGTGAGAGGAGAGTTTGGATAGGCTCCCCACAGCACATCCCTGTAGTGCATCAGGAACATCTTCTTATGATAAGTACAGAAGATGTTTTCAATGCACGGATCGGAGGATGTGTTGTGAAGCGTGTCCTGTGGGCAGCTAGCCCCTTGAACAGGCAAGGAGGCAATTGAAAATGAGACAGAAGCGCGAGCTGTCTCTCACCAACAAGCTGAGAGTTTTAAACCAAGGTTGGGATCGATCTCCCCCATTAAAATAGGTTGCAATAGCCATTAGCTTTCAAGAAGCTATATATATATATATATATATATATATATATATATATATTGTGACTTGGTGATCTAGTCAGGGCTGTTTTTGGGCCGGATTCATATTGGATGCAGTCGCATCTGAATCCACGTACGTATACCAATTATTGAACATGCAAATCCGAATTCAATCTCAAAGTCTGATCAGATTTAGAGAACTGAATCCTATTAGACTCCGATCGAATCCATCGAATTCATATTTAAGTTCATTACCTGTAAGATATAATTAAATTTATACAAGTATAAAATATTGAATTTATTATTATAAACTATATATTATAATTATAAAATTTAATTCAATGGACCTTAATTATCCGATTACTGGATGAAGTTAAATCCACATTCAATCCAATTATCTAAATGAATCATCTGAATCCAGAATAATCAGATAGGGATATCAAACTTCTGGAGTCCATTAGCAACCCTATTGATGACCAAGAACCCCCTTATATGTAAGTAGGCCCTGTGGAATGCTACCATCATAAAGACAAGATAATAACCTGAAATTGATGTACATGAAATAGCAATACATGAGCTTTAGTCCATGCTTCATTCAGTGCCCAACATCCTCTAGAGTCTAGACATATGGCACTCATCTATAAGTCTACAACATATGGTAGAAAATGTTTGTCAACATGAAAGGAAAAGAATCATCTTTGGCTCTGTGACTCTGTCGCCCAAATGCTGATACATGGGTCCTCCATATTCTCTCCGGTCTTCCAACACTCCTCAAAAAGATAACATTTAAATGGGTATTAAGGGAAGAAAACAAATTAGGCAATTTTATTACATTAGTACCAATGAAGCAGTGATCGACAGACGGACCTTTTGCCAGAAGGGGTGGAATCAAATCTTTAAGGCACTAAGGAACAAGATTGCTCTTAAGCCACTTGATCTGCAAAGGTTGAGAAAAAGGAATAAATATACACCCAACTAAGTATACCTTCAATTCACCTTGCTCCCTTGCAGAAATACCTAGCCAATCTCTAGAAGGGAATAGTTAATCGATGTCCTTTTCAGCCATCCATTTTCCATATCATCCTCACTGATAGGATGGAATATAGTAATCTATCTTTAAGCACAGATGTGACTCATACTAGTGATCAAGAACATTGAACAGAAAAGAATTTTGCAGCAAATCTGTCTATCTTCTACTTGAACCCCTGTTAAGAATTATTAAGACATTGAAACATTCCATGTTTATGGCATTTTCGGTAGAGGATAGTTGAATTGATGATAAGGGAGTTTTTTCAACTATGAATTATTTTCTTTGCTGTGACTTCAAGAAAACTCGATCCAAACATATGATTTGGAAAATATTAATTTGCTAAAACAAAAACATATAGTAGATATTGAGTGTGGGTTGGCATGATCCACACAAGTTCTAGAACAGCATTTGACATGTTTTCCCCCTCAAAAGCATTTTTTTTTTGGGGGGGGGGGTGGTGATGCATATTTATGCTCTAGAATATGACTTCTATGGTAGAGATGGCTATGATCACTTGCCTATAAAAATTATTCCTTCTTTTTCTCCTTTTTATTATAGCAACTAATTTGTTTGCCAGGTATTAATAGTCCTTGTTATTGGTATCATATCTTTACTTTTTTCTTTTTTGTCAACGACTCTACTAGGATATTTAACATGTTTCAGTTAATCAAACTGTGAGCTCTTTTTTAAAACTGAACCGGTACCTTCGATTTTTGCAATGCCCTGAACTGAAATTGCACCAATACCACCGGTTAACTGGTTGGCTAGTTTCGATTCTTCAATTTTTGCACCAATAACGATTCTTTACAACGGATCTTCTTAGAAGCTTTTGTGTAATCTTTATGTATAGAAAACCCCAACTCTTGGGTTTACCTTATATCTGATTTGCTTTTCAGCTTCACTTAACAGCAAAAATAGTTTATCAGACATGCATCCTATGCTATTTGCAAATTATAACAAGCAAACAAAAAAATCCTAAAACAATGACCCTGACTGACTGACTCTACAATTTATAATTTTCTTTAATCATTATTATTCTTTTTTCTTGTCAACTAGGCCATTTTAATTAGTGGGGTTTACTGGAGATATCGTCCTTTTGATTCTCCATAGTTGCAAGCAAAAGTTCTAAACCACCTCTCTGTGGTAATTGATAAAACAGGTTGAGATCGATGTTATATATCCTTGTAAGTTACTCTTCACCTGTTTAACTATTTCTTTTTGCTTTGGTTGCAAATAATTTTTGTCTTTAATTTCCAGGTACCAACTGCCAAGCAACCTCTGCTGGTACTGTTGAAAGAACTGAAACTTAACCCTCCTTCATCCAAAAGAAATTAAAAGCAAAAAATAAAATATAAAAGGAGTCTCCACTCCCCCAGGTCGCCCATTCCTCTCCTGACATAAATGGAGCATCTGTCCATGGGAATATATTGTTAATAAAAGAAAAGGCGTGTACTGAAGCTTGAAAATTGCGGGTGTATCGTCTCAGTCTCTCAGACTTTTGACGCCTGTAGCATTGTCCACAGCACCTGATGAGATCGCCTGCAACCTGAGACAAATTAAAAAAGCATGCACCCTCCATTAGTTTAGTTTTATATTCCACTAAAATCAATAAAAAGTGCCAACTGACTTGAGTTTCTTCTTCAAAGATGCAGTGCAGTAGAAGCTACTCATCAGTGGCGGAGATTCACCCACCAATCTTCTCAGAGTTTTGAGAGTGAGGTCACCAATGAATTGAATGTAGAGTTTGCATTATTTCAATTTCTAGTTTTCTCAAGGGAAAATCAACAGCACTAGTACTGTTCACAGATGTGATATGACTGGTATTGTACTACTGCTACTGCTATATATATATATATATATATATATATATATATGTGATAAGGAAGTAGTCGTGTACGAGCACTCCCTGCCATCAACTGCATGTGGACCTAATTATACTTCAGGTTGTGGGAAACGGAAATTCTAATCTCTAATGGCTTTTCATGATGTTTCTTTATTAATTTAACTACCAGATTTTGTTTGGTTCTTAACTATCTAGTTCTAGGTAGAAATAGAAAGAGTAATTGGTCGACTAGTCTCAACCAATTTAAGTCAAGGTTATATTTGGTTAAATAACAATTAAACTAGCTCAGATCGATCATCACACTGCTATTAATTAAAGGGTAGAGACCCCCTGCATGCCTAATCATTAATTTATTCACCAAATTAGTAATTGGTTGACTCCCAAGGTACAATTTGCTTAATCAGATCACTTGTGGTGGCGGGTTGATATATAATCCAGCCCGATGAGTTCACTGTGTAAAACAGTTGAAGGGTTCGTCTGAGCCAAATCATTATCAGTGTAAGAAGAAAACATGTTTCTCCATGGATGACCACATATATCTCTTATTAGTTATTTCAGTCTCGTTGATAAAAAGATGAAATATATGGACAATTCAGACCATCCATCACCATCAGAAAGGGACGCCATTTACTTCTAGCTAGATTGGTCATTCATTTAGTTCGATTCCTTTGTCCACATCAACTTTTTATCCTCTCATTTCTTAGTCTTACTCTTACATCTCCATTCCTATTTTTTTTTTTTAAAGATAAAAAAAGAAAATGGTGACAGGCCGGAAGCTTGTTCAATTGGTCAGTCGATTTTAAGTATCTAATGCTTAATGCACCCTGAGTCCCTGATAGGCCAGAAGCAGAGGTGTATATTTGAGCCAAGACGATTTTAAGTGTTCATCTCCATTTCCTATATGGTTCTGTGAATGGAAAACAACAACACACCACCACTGAATTTGACAAGCAGATGAAGACGTCAAAGAATGGCAAAGCCTTCTTTAATTTTCCTGCAAACAGCATCAGAATGTCCTTTTTTCTCACCCTCCCTTTTCGACAGTCAAAAATCTCAACAGTTCAAATCCGAATAAAGCAATTCCCACCCCCCCCCCCCCCTTCCCTCCTCACCCAAGTGAAGTTCTAGTAGACACAGAAAAGCAAATAAAAGAAAACAGAAAGGCATGGCCTCGATGGGACCTTGATTATGAACCGCTCCATGTCCCCATCCGATATATATATATATATATATATGGATGAGTCATGCATAATGCTGCAAATTGGATACCGAATATGGTTCAATTAAAGGTTGGGATCCATGCATATGACCCGAATTGATCCTCTTACATGGATCTAAAAAAAAATATTGCAGATCCCGTCCAATAATGACCCACCATGGTTACAAAATAACCCAAGCAAAAGCTCCTTTACTTCTACAACCACTTCCCCAAATTTGGGTAGGCTTTGTTCCGCTCCAGACCTAATCTATTTCATTATTGCACTGTTAATCCAAACTTATAATATATCAAAGCTCCTTCAGATGACAACAATGGTTATGTTACGTTGTGATTATTGCAATTAAACTATCAACATTAATTTGAATCACTGGAATTGAAGGCGGGGCCAAACTTTCGACAAGGCTGAGACCGTGTCCTTCTCAGACAAAGACTTGAAAGGAGGAGAACCAAACTTGTAATAATAGTACGTCCTCATCATCCTTTAACTACTTCCATGGCCCATCAAATGATCTTTTACTAACAATCACATAATATTTTCTGGACTAGAAACCAAGAACCCAAACTCAAGCGTCCACAGTTTTTTTTTTTTTTTTACTTTTTTCCCTTCTTCTCATCAGGCTAGCTATATCCAGTACTGATGGAGCAGCCATCAATATCAAACGTTAACCCATGCCGGAAAACATGTTTTTTTTTCTTTTCTTTTTCCTTTTAATCCAATTTAGATTTTAGACTTATCTCTTGGAGGAATGCAAGTGAGGATTGAACTCGCAACTCCAAAATTGTGGTACAAAATCAACATCCAGGTATGGAGCAAAGCCAAAACGTGTATAATTCTAACAGTCAATAACAGTGTGTAGATGAGGTATATATATAGCTAGATTAATTGATGCATTTCAAATACAGCCCTTGGAGTAACTCCTCTAAAAGGAAAGAACACAAGAGACATTCCTAAGGAGCTAAGTTACATGCCCTAATAACCAACAAATCGCATTTCCTTTTGATCTCTTCAAAGGTCTAATTAATATATTAGCTAGCTTAATTTGTTTCATTATCCAAGTGGGTTCAAATAGAAACCAAAACCAGAAATTTTAATCTCTTTATCAGAAATGGAAATGGTACGTGGGAGCATTACTCTTGCTGTACTTAATATTTTCTTCTCTAGCTACTTTATATATGGGTCTTGTGCCCATAAAATGGCAGCTAACTCATTATTAATTGCACTTAATTTTAAGAAAGAAATTGAGCTTCTTAATAGGATTTTCTAAATAAACAATATTTCTGCCTCCAATTCAGGACAGAGGAAGGTTGAGTCAGTTGATAGAGTGCCCATATATCAAAATCACATGATTTTGATCTAGCAAATTAAAAGGCTTGCCTAATTGGTTCAATTAGGGTTCTTTTTTAGATAATACCACATGGAGTAAGTCTGGTCTAATCCAAACCATCCACAGCAACCACAAGAAAAGGGAAGTTGTGTATTAATTATGTGTTCATTTACAGAGTTCAATTCGATCAGTCCCATCTCTCACCATTTGTTGGAGCTTATCCCAACTGAGATGTTAGCTACCAAAGTTTAATGTTTCAATTTTTATTTTAAAAGTGCAAGAAAAATTGGCTTCTTTTAATTTGGATGACTTCTTTACAAGTGCACGTTAATTGAAATTTTAACAGTTATAAAAGGGTGGAAAGGGAAACATGTTGAGCCCATTTGAGGGCTACCTAGCATATCCCTATATTGAAGATTCATGGATTTAGATCTCTCCCCTAAACAAGCTGACCAGAAAACCTTTTTTAGAGCAGGTACATGTTGTGGATGCTCTTACAGACTCTAACAGCAGCAGTGATGGACAACAACAGTAATGGGCGATTAACTAAGTCTTATCTTATTCAGTGTTCCTATCTAGATACAGTGTCCCTATCCTATCCTATCTAGCTAGACACATTTCTATCTTATCTGTTCAGTATTTTTATCTTATCTGTTTTCAGTAGTATGGATTAGTAGAAAGTCTTATCTGTTCAGTGTTCTTATCTTATCTGTTCAGTAGTATAGATTAGTAGGGAGTCTTCCTAATCAGTAAGGAGTCTTCCTAAAAATAGGACTCTTATCTTCTTGTAATCTCCTCTTTAAGGAGCTGATGATATTTAATAAAGGAATCAAAAATTTCAGTCAAGAAAGAGTAGAGGAGAGTTAGTGATCTCTTGGACAAATCACCATTAAGGTATTAAGATAGATTTCTCAAGAAAAGGGAGGAACAAGGGAAAACCTCATGTTTTCCTATTCGTGGGCCCATAACAATCTGGTACCAGAGCCAGGCGTCATGGGTGACCTTGAGCAGTTGACGACTAGGGTGCATGAACTGGAGCACAAGCTCGTGGAAAACAACACGGAGGTGCGCGAGATCAAGGATGTCGTCTGAGAATTAAGGCGCTTGATGGAATTATATTTTTCTAGCAAGGAAAGGAATCCGGAAGGGGCTGCAACCACAAACGGCCGCCGACCAGACATGGCAAAATCGTCTGGCGAGTAGCAAGTCGTTGCCCAGGGAGCCGCGATCGTTCCCAAATACAGCAAGCTGGAGTTCCCTTCCTATAATAGCGCTGGAGATCCTTTGGGATGGTTGTACAGATGTGAGCAGTTCTTCCGCAACCAACGGACAAAGGACGGAGACAAGGAAAGCTTAGTCGCATTCCACATGATGGAGGAGGCACAGCTCTGGTTTTATATATTGGAGCAAGAGGAACCCGGGTTTAGTTGGACCCAATTCAAATCCTACTGCCTTCTCAGATCTGGGCCCCCATTAACAAGCAATCCATTAGGCGAACTTATCAACCTCAAACAGACAGGAACGGTGGCTAAATATCAGCGTCAGTTTCAGACCCTCCTTGCAAGAGCATCATCAGTACAACCAGACCAGCAAGTTGACATGTTCACCGCGGGGTTAGTAGAAACTTTGAGGGTGGATGTGGAGATGCAAAATCCCCCCAACCTGGTTACTGCTATGAATTTGGCTCACGCTTTTGAACGCAAGCTGCAACTCAGCCGCGAAACTATCAGTATAGGGCGGCCTCCGACAACATGGGCATCCCCAAAAACACTCGGAATGGTCCCATCTTCAGCAGCCAGCTAAGAATAGAAACCACAGACGAGCAACAATTCCATACCGGCATCCAATGTGGGAAGTAGCATTGTTGCACCCCCTATTAAGCACTTGTCCAAGGCTGAGATGGCGGAACGCAGGGTGAGGGGACAGTGTTTTAATTGTGATGAACTTTACTCAGCAGGGCACAAGTGCAAGAGACTTTTCTACCTCCTGGTGGAACAAGAGGAAGATGAGGATGAACCCTCTTCATTGGAACCCGATCCAGGAGGGCAAAATCATTCCACCTATCTTGGATTCCTTTGACTGTGTTTCAAGACACCTATCATGAATTCGAGCTTGAGGACAAGCTCTTAGTCCAGGAGGGGAGTAATGTTGTGGATGCTCTTACAGCCGCTAACAGCAGCAGTGATGGACAACAGCAGTAATGGACGATTAATTCAGAGTTTAATGGGTAGCAACAGTAATGGGCGATTAACTCAGTGTCCCTATCCTATCCTATCTAGCTAGATACATTTCTATCTTATCTATTCAGTATTCTTATCTTATCTGTTTCCAGTAGTATGGATTAGTAGGGAGTCTTATATGTTCAGTGTTCTTATCTTATTTGTTCAGTAGTATAAATTAGTAGGGAGTGTTCCTAATCAGTAAGGAGTCTTCCTAAAAATAGGACTCTTATCTTCTTGTAATCTCCTATTTAAGGAGCTGATGATATTCAATAAAGGCATCGAAAATTTCAGTCAAGAAAGAGCAGAGGAGAGTTGGTGATCTCTTGGACAAATCACCATTAAGGCGTCAAGATAGGTTTCTCAAGAAAAGAGAGGAACAAGGGAAAACAGGAGGTTTTCCCTATAACAAGATCCTATTCACGGGCCCATAACAGTACATCTGCAGCCGCAGCACTCCCTTGTGGTAGTGGTCATGTTTTCATTGGAGGGAAGGGGGATTGTAATATGAATCATTTTTCGTCATTCTGTTCTATTCAGTGCCATATCTTTACATCGACTTGTCACTATCTTGTGCATCACACGATCCTGGGGTAACCTGCTCTTTCTGGGGAGAGTTTTCTACTAAATTCACCCCCTCCTCACTCCTCACCCTAATATCCACCTGCATGCTAGCTGCAGCTTTCTCTACCACTACCTTTAAACGGTCCCATATAATATTGAAGAAATAGAGTGATCTTTTCTCTTGCCTCGTTATGGTCTGTCCCTTGGGCCCAGGTTATTCCTATGGTGCCGTTGTTGGGCCTACAATGCTGAATATGGGCTCCGGTTCCGCCGAAACCAATGTTATTGCTAACCCATCGCATCCTTCCAGCAACCTATCTCCATCACTTTGAGATCTTCTACTTCCCCCAACCGATCCCCTAAACCGGCTAGACCATCTCCTCCGAGGTTAATGGAATCTCCCCCTCGAGACAAATGCTTCCCATCACTTCCCACCACGAGCCTCGCTCACTGAAGCCCCCCCCCCCCTGCCCAAGTCCCAACCAGAGTGGGGACAAAGCAAGGTGCACACCTGGTCCAATAACCTATCTCAAGAAGCTTACCATGCTGAAGAGAAATATCTAAAGTCTTAACTTGAGACTGGATTTGGTCCTCACACTGTCCGCGCGTACATCGAAAACATCTTTATACTCATTCGGGATTTCCTACCTATTCTCTACCGTCATGAATTGGTGCCACACATCTCTATTATGAATTGAGAGATTCGTGGCTGCAATTCATAGCGGGTAGAGAGTGGGTAGAAAAAATGAATAGGAAATTTAAACTCCTTTACACTTGTATATTTTTATTCATGAGAGATATTCTTAATACACGGCAAAGGACTGGGAGGACCGTACCCAAATTCTCTTAAGTTATATAACTAATTAAGTTAATTATATAGTAGAAGAGACACGTATGCATGATGCATTGGCTGGTATCGAAAAAGACGCCCATGTTCCATAGATGAGTGATTACATTCAATTAATTCCCTTAAAAAGGGGGAACTGAATCGGTTGTGAATGAATTTACATAACCCCATATATATTTGATTTTTAATTCAAAAAATCACAAAATTCTGACAAAATTAGGAAGAAATATAATATATATGAGAAGAGAGAATGGACAACTGCATTATTTTAAGTATATAGAATAGATCTATCAAGCACAGAAGGGTTTAGAAGACGAGTTGTGTAGTTGGTAAGTTCTCGTAAGTAGCTACGGTTAGGTGGTGGTGCGTTAAAAGCAGTCCATGTCTTCACTGTACGTCCTCCAATCATGTGGTAGTTTAATTAAGGCTTTTAGCTCAACAACCTAGCTAGCTTTGCCATGTAAAGCTAATCGTTTCCTTGGCATTTCTTAAAAAATCCAGAATTGCAATGTGAACCACCGAGGTTACTTGGGAAAGTTTCTTATACAAGGTGGGGTGTGGAGATTATGTCATTCAAATCTGCCCTAAAATATTACCCACATCGATCCAAACGACCTTTATTCTGGTTAATAGTTTGGACAGCCTACCTTATTCTTCCGGGTCTATTGTGGAATGAAAATTCAGTCTTTTTATTTATTGAGATTTTGAATATCAAGAAAGTTCAGGTGGAGGCCCTCTCTCATCAAGTCAACTCCATTTGAGTCCTTCGATAGGGTTAATTAGACAGTGTATGTGCCCTTAGATTTAATCAGATTAATATACTGTTACATTTATTGTAAATGAATATTAATACATAATTGATTCATGTTATTATGGTGTATTTCTGTGTAGTACCCTTAAACTGAACATTTATGAGACTCGCGCTAGTTTAGAATCTTCATAGTCGTTGGATAGACGTAGGGAGGTTTATCCTGCCAAGAATGATACTAATGTGTTGCCAAGAAGGTTGGAGTGGTTTGTCTCAGCTGTCAAGTAAGACCTGGAGCACGTGTAGTGTGGGTTTGATTAAAACTCTGAACCGGACCATTTTCCAGTTATGCCTTAAACCTTTGAGATAAATAAGCAAAACCGAAAAGTTACACCTAACCCCTAGACTTGATTTTGGTACTGCACTAGGTGTAGGATTGGGATGTCTTTGATATGCCAATCAGTGAGATCCTTAGAGGGGGTCAAAACCTGGGTATGTTGGGGCAGTCTAAGAATTCACCTGAGTGGGTGATCATAGTGACAGAATCAACTACTTTGTCGAACAAAGTAAATGATCGGGGAATGCACTCTCTCTGATGGAAACCTAAACTATCGGTAGTTGATTTCAAACTTGCTGAGATTTGTTTTTGCAAAATATATTTATATATAGATATACATATATATTATGGTTTCACAAAATATTTGTAAAAGGTTTTAATTCCCAGGATCCATGTGAGTAAAGAGTGCAACACTGTACCTTGTAGCCGAGGGAGAGGTCCTCTCTTGTCGAGCAGTGTTTGATCATTATGGGCTGAGAGGTTAAGTGTAAGACCATTTAGGGTTTTACCTTACGGGCTAATCTCACATCCATAGTCCTTGGGCCTTCATAAGGTGGCTGGACCCAAGGACCATTTAGTGTAAATGTTGGGCTTGCTAAGACCCCATACTGATGGGTCCAGGGGTTCAGTGTCTTCAGTAGTGAATTCAGCTAAGCCTTGTAACAGAGGCTGGGCTGAACCCATATGGCTTTTGTGGAAATCAATGCTAGGGTCTCACACCATACAAAGAGAACCAAACTAGCTAGCATTTAAAAGGGAAAATAAGCCATATGACTTAATGGGCCTAAAGCCCATTTCGAACTGGGCTTAAGTGATTTAAGTAAATGGGGTGAATTAGGTTTATAATCTTATTAGGATCAGCAAGAGGATAAGATATGTCTTATCCACTTAAGAATCCAGATCCAAATATCAGATTTGGATCAAGAAACTCTTTTCTAATTAAATTAGGAAGCTGATCCAAAGAAGGTTATAAATAAGGGGGTGAATTCCTCAATTAAACACAATTCAGCATTCTACGGTTTTCTCCCTCAGCTCTTGTTGCCCCTACCCTGTTCGATCTCCACTCTTGGAATTGATCAAGATTAGATCTTGATATAATTTCTTGCTAGAAGAAACAACCTGAAGTCGTGCTCACAACCCATTGCATGATTCTTGCTGAAGAACCTCCTTACAAATCCTAACTCAACATAAGTTGTGTTATCTTCAGTGGAGGCGGGATTTGGTGACCTCTTTGAGCATGAACACCTACGTTGGGAGTTATTTTCATTGATTCCGTATCAAGTATATCCCTCTCCCTCTTTTGGTTTCAGATCTAGTCCGGTTTATTTCAAGAACGAACCTTGAAAAATGGAGTTTTTCAAAATTAGGGAATACGATTCCCAGATTGGAGAAAGAAATTTTTAAAATTTCACCCAGCCACCCTGCAATGTTCAGCCATCTATATGATGAATCTCTCATCCCTTCAGTGGTATCAGAGCTAGGTTTAAATCTTGAACCAAATCAGACTTGATTTGAACCTGCACAAATGGGCAGAATCGGTTCTACCCAATTTGCGCAGATTAATGTTTTATGAGAATTCGGTTCTTAGTAATGGGGCGTATGATCTAAAAATTAATTTTTTATTCTGATTTAATTATGAATGGTTCCATGATTATTTCATGGATGTGTGGGTTGTATGTGTGATGGAGATCAAAATCTTTAATGGCGCCAAGATTTGCGCACCCTACATTTTTCTATTCTATTATTTTGGTCTTTAAATATTTTTTATTTTCTAGATAAAATGTATTGGATTTGATATGATATAATTAATAAAAAATTAGGGTTTTCTATTTTTTTTATATTGGAAAAAGTGTTGGTTCGCATATAGGAGAAAAGACATTTCACAGATACAAGATTTGCAATCTGCGATTTGCAGATATTGAATGTGCTACATGCGATTAACCTTTGTTTTGCAGATTTGCAGATTGTCTAAGAACATCACACTATAGCCCTTTGATTTATTTTCTTGCTGATCTTGATTATCTTTTTTAGCTATAATTAGTTTTCAGATCATGTTCTTGAAATTGCATATTGTTTTGGACACCAAACCCTAGGCCGAATTTGACCTAGGTTTGGTCCAATCTAGTTGGACTGAACCCATGGTTTGATGGGCTTAGTTTTCTGACCCAAATTCGGTTATGGGCTAAGGGTTTAATTGCCTATCACAAGATGCAATTCGGCCTAATTTTGTAAAACCCAGTTTTAGTGAATTAAAACTATTTTAGCCCATTTTTAGCGTAATTGCTATATGGGTCGAACTGCCTTTTGTAGTTCAGCCCATATACCTAAATAATGTTATTTGATAATATTATGGGTTTTAATGGGTTGATAATGTTTTAATTTTAATTAATTAGGGTTTTATAGTTTTTGTTATTGAATGGATCAAATCATGCATATGGATGTATGTGATGTGTGATGTGCCACGTACATGGGCCATAAGCACTTGGCCCATGTTCATTCGTTAGCGACTCTCTATGCATACCATGGTTGAATGCACATCATTGCCATGGTGTCCTAAAGATCATTCGATGATCTCCCTTTCAATGGGCCCCACATCAGGTTACTCCCCAAGAGGAATCGTGCGGAACCCTAGCCATTTGGGCTCATTTGAATCTAACTTTAAGAAAGTCAGTGGGAGCTACTTTGGTTTGACCTAAATCAAATCTAGGTACGTAACAACTTGTTCCCTCCAGATATAAAAGTGCTTGTGATAGGGAGATTCATGTGATGAACTCTCTAAAGGCCTTCCGTCATTAGCATGAAAATGGGCTTATCAATAACGAGGAGATGTACTATAAAATTGGGTTATCCATTTGTTGGTGAGTCTGTTTGATTGTTTTAAGAGATGATAAGGGCGTCATAGACCGATGTGGGAGGGGTCTATCCTAAAATGGAAGACTCTCTCATGGTACCTTGGCGTTCACGAATATGACGGGTCTGCACTTATTGAAAAGAAAGATTTAACCTAAAATGGAAATAAACCTTGTTTGACAGAGGCCAAAGGGAAAGCTCATAAGATGAGTGGATATGATCCTTCATAGAAGGTTGTGGGGTTATGCAGCTGAAACAGTTGGTTCCGTGCACTGTATGTGATTTTTCACATTTCCAAAAACATAATTGCGTCTCAGTCACTGAGATAGGAGGAAAATCTTAGAGATGAATAAATGGAAATGGAACATAAACTAAAAGACTTTTCTATATAATTAACATGAATCAATTTAGGTTGTGAACTAATAATTTGCATTGCCTTTATCAGAAATGGCAAACGAATAGTTCGCCAAATTGTTGGATGACAACAAACTTTAGGGCACAAACTACGCTAACTGGTTCCGTAACCTTATGCTGGTTCTGACGTCCGAAAAACTGGACAAGGTTGCTAAAAACCCTGCTTTGGATCATCTGGGTGATAGGGCTTCTGAGGCCCGTAGGAAGGAGTATCAAGAATGGGAAGAGAATAACTCTCTTACCCGGTGTTTTATCATAGCCTCCTTAGATAATCCGATACAGAAACAATTCGATCAGATCGAAGTGTCCAAGGATATCCTGGTTAGTCTAAGGACAATGTACGAAGAGTAGAATCGTTCTACTTGACAGAAGGTCCTAAAACTATTTATGACCGCAAAAAAAATGACGGAGAACCAACAGGTTCATGACCATTGTCTAAAGATAATGGGCTACATCAATGAACTAGAGGCTCTCGGTTCCGGGCTTGATCATGACACCAAAATTGATGTCGTCCTAAATTCCTTGCCTCCCTCCTTTAATCAGTTCATCATGAACTATAAGCTAAGTGTTATCCTTCAGGAACTCCGAAATATATTGCAGAGGGCTGAAGAACTGATTAAGAAGGACAAGCCGATAGTCATGCTTATTGAATGTGGCAATTTGGGTAAGAAAAAGAGGAAGGCAAAGAAGAAGCCACAGAAAAAGGTTAGCAAGCCTAAAAAGCAAAAGTAGGACAAGACATCAAATGTCTGTCACTTTTGCAAGCACACTGGCCACTAGAAAAGGAATTGTCCACAGTATCTAGATACTATGAAGCAAGGTAATTTTGAATCTTTTGTCATAGAGAGCAATTTGTTGATCACTTCTGCTTCCTGGTGTATTGACTTTGGGGCTTCTACTCATGCATGTAGCACATTGTAGGGGTTCAAGACAAGCAGAAGGTTAAGTGATGGAGAAATAACTCTCTACATGGGGACTTCTACAACAGTTGCAGCTACAGTTATAGGAACTGTAGAATTAATTTTCAGAAAATGCATTATTGTAGTTAAAGATTGTCTTTATGTATCAACATTAAGAGAATTTTGATTTCTATTTCAAAACTGTGTATGTATGGTTATTCTACTTTATTTAGTAATGTGATTACTATTAAACGAAATAACAAATTCCTCATTTACGGAGAACTTGAGAATGGTCTCTATGTTTTCCATCATTCTCTAGAAACAAACATAACTGAAACTACGTCAAAAATAATCCCCAAGAAAAGAACTCGTGATACAGTTAGTCCCACGTATTTGTGGCATTATCAACTTGGCCATATTAATATAGATCGTATCACAATGTTGGCAAATGATGGTCCTTTGGATTTTCTAACTGTTAAAGATCTTCCAACCTGTGAACCTTGCCTTTAGGGTAAGATGATGAAACGACCATTTACGGGTAAGCCTGAAAGATCTATAGGCACTCTTGACCTGATACATACTAATGTATGTGGTCTCATGAATGTTAGGACACGTAACCAGCATGTTCATTTTATAACATTTACCGATGATTTCTCACGGTATGGTTACGTGTACCTAATGAGACACATGTTTGAATCCTTTGAAAAGTTCAAGGAGTTCAGACAAGAGGTCGAGAAATAGTTGAGGAGACAAATTAAGGCCCTTCGATCATATCGAGGAGGCAAATATCTCTCTGATGAATTAAGTGACTACTTAAAGGAAATGGGATTGTATCACAACTAGCTCCTCCTGCAACACTACAATTAAACAGTGTATCAGAGAGGAGAAATCGGACTCTATTAGATATGGTCTGTTACTTCTCATTCACTCAGAGTTACCTATATCATTTTGGGGTTTCGCATTAGAGACTACAATTTATGTGCTAAACCAAGTTCCAACCAAATCCGTTCCTAAGACTCCATATGAGCTATGGACCGGTAAGAAATCAAGTGTAAGACACTTGAAGATTTGGAAAGGTCCGACACATGTTAAAACAACAAGTGCTAACAAATTGGAACCCAAAACCAGTCATTGCCTATTTGTAGGATGCCCCAAAAGCTCTGTAGATTACTTATTCTATGATCCAAAAGAGTAAAAGGTGTTTTGCAGTCGAAATGCCTACTTCCTAGAGAAAGATTACATCCTGAACAATCATCATCAGGAAGTTGTTTTTGATGAGGAGAGCCTAGGGGTAGTGGGAGATGTCTCACAAGCTCAAGATAATAACCAACCTAGAATGCCTACCTAAGTATCCAGGCCTCCAATTCATTATGGTTATGATCAAGAAAGTTACTTGATGGAAGCCATGATAAGTGAGAAGGATCCCATGACTTATACGGAAGCTTTGTTGGATATAGATTCCTTGAAGTGAGTACATGCCATGAAAGCTGAGATGGACTCAATGAAGACCAACAAGGTCTGGACTCTTGTAGACCCACCCCTTGGGGTGAAAGCAATTAGTTGCAAATGGATCTACAAGAGAAAGAAGGGCCCTGATGGTATCATTGAGACCTATAAATCTCATCTTATGGCGAAAGGGTACACTCAAATAAAGGGAATCGATTATGAGGAAACATTTTCGTCAATGGCCATGCTTAAGTCTATTATGATCCTACTAGCTGTAGCAGCACATTATGATTACGGGATTTGGCAAATGGATGCCAAAACCGCATTCCTGAACGGTGATCTTACTGAAGATATCTACATGCAACAACCACAATAATTCATTGCTGCAAGTCAGGAACACATGGTGTGTAAACTTAATCGATCCATATATGGACTTAAGCAAACTTCTAAGAGTTGGAACATTCGATTTGACTCTATCGTCAAATATTTTGACTTTGAGCAGAATTCGAATGAGCCCTATGTTTACAGGAAGACAGTGGGAGATGAGGTTACGTTCTTGGTTCTGTATATAGATGACATTCTACTCATTAGAAATAATGTAGGAATGTTAACTACGGTGAAAGCGTGGCTTTCACAACAATCATCCATGAAAGATCTTGGAGAAGCTCCTACATCTTGGGACTTCAACTCTATAGAGATAGATCGAAAAGGATAATAGGATTATCCTGGTCTACTTACATTGACAAGATTGTCAAAAGATACAGTATGGAAAACTCCAATAAAGGAAATGTTTCTTTCAGGCATGGAGTCACTCTCTCCAAGGGTATGTCTCCCAAGACTCCCGAGGAGATTGAGGGCATGAGAGATGTTCCCTATGCCTCAGCCGTAGGGAGCATCATGTATTCCATGATGTGCACTCGACCTGACATTGCTCAGGCAGTGAGTGGTAAGTAGATATCAATCTAACCCAGGACAGGAGCACTGGACAGCTATGAAAAACATATTAAAATGTCTTCGAATGACAAATGAGTTTTGTTTAATATTCGATGGTATTTCACTACAGATCTTAGGGTATACCGATGCCGACTTCCAGTCAGACCCAAATAATAGAAAATCTACATCTAGTTACATCCTTACGATGGGGTCCTATTTAGTAAGAAAAATAGTCAACGACCCAAGCTAAGCACATTGCCGTAAGTGATGCTGCTTAATGAATGAAGTTGTTCATTATGGAATTATGAATTCAGCACATCATCCATTCAACTGTTGTGTGACAATACTGGGTCTACAGGAGATTGTTGTTAGAAGGTAGTATCAGCGGGGAATGTAGTAGACCCATTGACTAAGCCATTGACATAAAAAGTGTTTAAGAAACACGTAGACAGTTTGAGACTGAGAGTTGTACCCGATTGGACCTAAGTGCAATGGGAGCTATTAAACAGTGTATGCCCTTAGCTCCAATCAAATTGATGTACTGATGCATTTATTGTAAATGACTATTAGTATATAATTGATTCATGTTATTATGGTGTGTCTGTGTAATACCCTTACACCACAAGATGAGCTTTATAGGTCTTAATGTTACTATCAAGGCCCTTCTTCCTTTTATAGATCTATTTGCAACCAATTGATTTCACCACAGGGGGTGGATTTACAAGATTTCAGACCTTGTTAATCTTCATCGAGTCCATCTCAATTTTCATGGCATCTACCCATTTCAAAAAATCTATATCCAATAGTAAAGTACTTTGGAATTTATTTCTTGAACAAACATAAACATAACAATTAAAGCTAGGAAATATGGGCCCCTTCTCTACTTAGCAATCTTTACAAAACTACTATACTTTATCTCTTCTAGTTAGTTAGGGGGTGAGGACGTGACGTTTTAAAGAACCGGGATCTGCTCCACATTTTCCTGCACTTACATTCAGTCTTCTGATGTGCAGGAAAAAACAAAAAGTGAAGTAGATCCGAACTCTGTTTCGATTTGTATTTTCTCGTTTGATCAAGGTTCAAAGTATTAATTAATACGTATGGCATTGTATCGTGTGATGTATACGGTATCGAAGGTCTTGGATTTGATAAATATTGAGAGTTTGGGGGTTTTGATAGTTTAATGTATCAGTAGTCATCCTCCGTAACTTATCTGTCATTTATTAGAATGAATAAAATGAATAAAGTTTCAACTGTTCGAAATGAACCATATGCGATTTTTGGGTATTCTGCCTATGGATATTTTCAACATCAAAAAAGTTAAAATGTTGTATTTATTTGCAAGCAGACCTGGCAATTGGGTTGGGTGGGTTGGGTTCACGTTGAGTCAATACACTTTGGGTTGATTTCGGGTTGGATTGGATTTTGGGGTTGGGTTGTCAAATCCTAGACCTTAACCCTAAGGATTGATCTGTGGGTTAATTCGGGTCATTCCAAAAAATAACTGAAATTTAAACAATAAATAAAAAACACATGAAAAATGTCAAAATTAAAGGAATAAATCTTAAAATTTTAAATATAAAATTAAAAAAAAAACTTGAACATTTAACAATTCAAAGAGTAAATAATAAAGAGTAAAGACTAAATAGTAAAAATTAAATAGTGGCAACTTCTAATAATGCATAAATAGTCTCAATTAGACTTAACAAACGGATCAGCAGGTTTACCCATGACCCAATCCAACCCAGAAAAGGGTTGGGATTTGTTGTTTGGGTCAACTTTTTGCCAGGTCTATTTGAATAGTATAAAATGGGCCCATTTGGGAGAAGGTTCAGCTCAGCTGGTTGGGCTGCTATGAAGAGGATATGAATAGTTCTTCATTTGACAAACAGTAAATTTGGGCTTTCCCAATTTTTCACCAAACACAACTTATGGGCTGTCCATTTGGGCCCATCTCAAAAAGGTTGACATCGCTGGGCTTCAGCCCTCCCAAATGGACACTAAACAATAAGCTTATGTTTGGTTTGAAGGGAAAAGTAGGAAAAGGAAGGGAAATGTAAGGAAATCTATACAAGGTTTATAAAAGTTTTTTTTCCTTCAAACCAAACACAGCCTAAGTGTAATTCACCAGGCCAGGCGAAGAACTATGGTGCAAGCCCTGAAACGGTTGGGTCCTGAGAGGCCGACTGTGATATGTAGTTTTTTATTCAGTAACATTTACATTTGTTTGCCATGCAAATTTCATTTACATTGGTGTAAATATATGCATGAGAGTGTAAGTAAGCATAGTATAAATTCTGGTTTACATAGTTAACTGCCAAGTGAGCAGTGGCTCATCAGTTGATTTGTTAGCTGGTTCGTTCCATTTGAGATGGGGGTTATGAGTGTGGTGCTGCACTATGCAATGGCCCCTATGAGCAGGGGCATAGCTAGGAAATTTTTATAAGGGGGGTCAAAACCTAAAATAGTAGATTAGGGAGAGGGATAAATGTAAATGGGCTCATAGGAGGGCCAACTATTGGATTGGGGAGTAGGGGAAGGGAGAATTTACATGAAAATTTGTATTAATAGTGGGGGATTTTTGGACCATAAAGGGGGCCATGGCTCCCCTGGGTCCGCCCCTGCCTATGAGGGATTTGGGCATATCACCAAATACCCCGCAAAAAATTCTGGTTTTGACTTGCTTCTGGTTTGACTTGGAGTTAAGAGGAGGATTATTTGATGGGGATTGAGGTATGAGGCAAGATGACATGGTGCTACTAAGGTAAGAAGAAGGTGGTGCAAATTTTACATCAATTTTTAAAATGCATAATCTATACATGCCAATGAGACAAAAAAAATACAAATTTGATGTTAGATAAGAATGTAAATCATAATTACAAATAAAATAGATGTAAAACCGAACCAAGTGCAAAATTTGTTTTTAGTTCTGTTTTGCACCACTAATGACCAGAATAACAATATCGGTGGGAGTAGAAGTGCATTGATTCAAGTCAGGAATGCAATTGTAGTAGAAATGTAGAATGGAGCAGAACAGAACGAACATATTCAGACAACTACACCAGGCTACGGTTTCTCTAGCGATGAACATAATGAACATTCTAGAATCGTGGCTGAGGATTTATCTATATATATAGCAAGATAGTCCACGTCACTATGCCTCTCCTTGCTCCATACCCCATTTTCCTAATTTTCTGTTTTTTTTTGAATTTTTTTTATTTTTTTATTTTCACATAATTACCCATTAAACCAATAAGGAAATAGCATAGGCTTAATTATTTCTAACAATCATGAGGGATTTGCTTTTCTAATGTTTAGCCAAGTAGCACCACTTTCCCCCACTTTCTCCTAAATTGTTTCTAATTCCTATTTTTCTCCTAAATTATCTCTAACTTCTATTTATCTCTAATTTAGTAGAGAGATTCTCTCCTAAACTATCTCTAATTCATATTTATCCTCTCCCTCGCTTTTTATCTACATCTATCTAAAGAAAATTTTAATTCAAAAATTTCAAAAATATTTAAATATTATAACGAAATTATATACTAATTTTAAAATCATTTATTCAAAACACTAAAAAACTTAAACTTCCCTTGAGTTTTGTACTAAATACTGACACCTTCCCTTTTTTTTACAATGGACTCAGACGTCCCCTGTAAAGTAGTTAGCCATTAGATATAACAGAATAGTTTAAAAAGACAAGTATGGCCCTTTTCGGTCCAGTTAACACCAATTATCTTTTGATCCCTTCGTAATGTTTGATTCATTAGCATTAATTACTTGACATAAAAAACCCTTCTGTAAAGAGGCCTCCCTTCTTCTCAGTCAATGAGTTCCTCTCTAGTGAAAGTCTTTAATTCTTTTAATATGTAATTCTGACTTATTAATCTATTTTCAAACGATAAAATTGAGTACTGAAAAATTCTGGACCATCGCACGTAGACCAGTATGAATCTCTAATTCCGTGTGATCAGAAATGTCTCTTTAATTTATTAGCTCTTCCAAAAAAATCTCCTGCCCAATATAAACAAAAAAAGAATGTCAGAATATCGGTAAGTAATATTATAAGGTCAACTTCTTTGCTATGCTTAACAGTAGCAGCAGCAGCAGCATCAACAAGTCAAAAACATTGATCATCAAGGCACCACAGAATCCACACTTTTTCTAACTCATGTATCCCAACAATCTGTAGTTCCTCCGAGTGATTCATCTTTTAACTAACCTGCAGGATGGTACGTTCCCTGTGTTATTGGCCGTAGGCGCTGCTCCCAGAACTGTTTGAGAAGTCAGCCCAATGTAAGATCTCATGGTAACACTCAAACTAGTAACTGCATCAAATTGAACAATATTTTCTCGTCAACATTTCCCATCTTTCCAATGGCTCCAAGCAAATTAGCAATCAGTTCGCCATATCTTACCAAGCACATTACTGTTGTTATTGCTTGACGGCTCTGACCAACTACATACAGCAAGAGTACTGTTTAACATCACTCTTATAAATCGGCTGTGACCAACCCGCCAACCCTGCAAATCAAGCACTTTAATTAGAAGCAGTGGCTTTAACTCAAAACCACCTTCGCAAAGAAAATCACCTCATCGTTGTCTTCAGCTACCTCCTCATTGTGGTGGGAAATTGTGATATCGGAAGAGTGAAAAAGCCTTTTCGCAATCAAAATCCTTGTGAGTAGTTCAGATCCTTGAAGCAGACTAGACACTTAATCTCATCATTCCTTTAGGCTATAGTGATGACGCTCTGTATCCTTAGAGCCTCTATTGTTAGAACCAGTGCTTCTGACGCTTTGTATCTACAGTTCTTCGGTTCTCGCCTCTCGGGTATCTGATTTCCTTTTCTAGCTAGAAACTTGTCCTTCTTCCCAAATGTCTGATCTAATATGCAGATTTTCTGAAGCTCTCTAGCACTGGTCTTTGACCTTGACACGCAGCACTGGGTCCTTGCACTCTCTTCTCCGTCTTTCCAAGAATTAGAAATTGAGTTCGTCTTTTGTTAAAAAGAAATGCGATTGTAGAGGAGTAATATTGGACTTTTGAAAAAGTTTATTAGTATGCGAAGTCGCATGAAACAAATATTTGAGGGATTTTCAACGGAAGGGAGGATTTTGTCCGATCATGTCATGCCAAAGGGGAGGTCTCAGTCCATTTTGAAAAACAGAGGGGTGGTCTTAGTATTTAGAGAAAAAAGAAGGGGAGGCTTAAGTCTTTTACCCTTTAAAATTTATTATCATACAATATTTAATAGTATTTATATTATTAATAATTCTATATTTTTTACAAAATTCAACATAAAATTATGTAGTAACAATATAATTTATAATTTTTGAATTATTCATTTTAAATGTTATTCAAATAATAAATATTTAACATTGAAAAATAAAATATTCTTTAAATATTTCAATAACTAAATATATTAAATAAAAAAAACATTAAAAATATCTAAATAATTATATAAAAATATTTAATATTATGTAATAACATTAAAAAAAATAAAATTCAAATAATGAAAATTTTTAAATATTTTACATATCATTTAAAATTTTAAATAACAAAATATTTAACATGACAATTTTTAAATAGTTAAAATAACAAAATTATGTAATAAATTTAAACTTTTTCTTAAAAGTAGAAAAATAATTATAATATATTTCACAATATTTAATAATAATTCAGTACTTTACAAAATTAATAACAAATTTTTTAATAATAGTACTAATTATAATTTTACAGATTATTAAATTCAATAAATAATTAATATTTTAAAATTTTAAATAACAATATTATTTAAATAAATAAATAATATTGTAAATAACTAACTGCACTTATATAAATTAATAATTATAGAAAATAACTTTCAAAAAATTAATATTTATTAGTAATAATTTTACAATAATAGTGTATATTCATTATATATTTATATATACTGAAATTAATATTTATTTTACTTTTAGTAATTATTTATTTTATTTTTTGAAAAATATGTTTTCAATATTTTCTATAAATTTATTTTTATTAATTATGCATTTTTTAATTTATTGATTAATATTTATTAAAGACTAAACTATTATCTGAGATTACACTATTTATTGACTAATTTAATATATTTTTAGTATTGTATTTTTATAATTATTATATTTTATTAGATATCTATTGCATTTTTGTTATAAATTTATTTCAATAATTGTGTATTTATGGTATAAATTTTCAATAATTATTGGAGATTAAATTATTGTTATTTATTAGAGATTTGACTATTAATTTAGCTGAAATTTGGAGTATTCAAGGATTGGTTCAATTCAATTACAGGTTGTTTGGCCAACCAAATCAACATGGTCAGGTCGGGAGTTTGTCATTGAAACCAATTGACCATTAGTGAAAAACCCGCCAACTTGGGTTGTATTGGTTTGAGTCTATTTTTGGTTTGCTTTGTTTTTTCAAAAGATTTAAACTTAAAAAATAAATTTAAATCTAATAAATTATAGTGGTATTATTAAAAAATAAATTTATGATATAAATTATTTTTGATTAAGAAATATGGGAATTTTACCACTTCTTCATATTAAATAATTATATTTAAAATATAATATATATATATATAAATGGTCGGGTCATTCAGTTTTGGTCAATTTACAAATAGCCAAACCGAAACTAACCTAACTTGGTCGGGTTGAAAAATTACTAAACCGAAATCGATCGGAAATACTAGAAAACCGACCAACTCAAGTTGAGTTCGATCGGATTGGTTATTAAAAAATTAAAACATAAAACAATTATATACTCTTATATATTTCTATTGTTTAACTTTCACTTAAAAGAGCTCGTGCACCACACGAGTCCCCACTAGTACTATATTATATAGTGACATAGGCCACATCAGCAGCTCTCTCCTTCTCCAATTCCCCCTTCTCTCATTTTTCCTTAACCTCTCTCCTTTCTCTCTTACTCCTTCCCAGCTCTCTCATTAACTCTCTTTCCTCACCTTCCCTTACCCAGCCCTTCCATTATGCCATGTCATCATGCCTATCAACCAATCTTAAAGATTCTAAATCATTAAATAAAATGAAGCTTGCTAAAACGTAACTACATACGGTGAAAGGTTTCCTTCTCCTTCCCTCTCCCAAACTCAAACTCCTCTATTCAACATCCCACATATCTTGTTTCCCAATCTTTTTCTCTTCTCTGTTTCAAAGTTCTTCCTCACTATTCATACTGTGTGTGTGTGAAATTTTCTATCTTGGGTAGTTATCAGCTGTTGATAATGCCCTCTGCAACTACCCATTACTCAAACCCATTTTGAAACAAACGGGTAAGGAAGACTGCATAAGCGGGTCCATGTAACATCTTTTCAACTTTTTTCTACACTTGGAGGGCCAGATCAACCTGACCCGTGATTCTTAATCTGCTTATTTAAATAATTAAATAGTTAGACTATTACTACAAAACGGGTCTTAAATGACCCGCTATTATCACCCCGACCATTTAATAAAACCCATTAGCAGCATACTCCATACAGTAACTTTACTTTATTGCAAAAAGAAATATATATATATATATATATATATATATATATATATATATATATATATATATACAAGGCAACTTTGTTATTTAAGTTGAAATAATAATCTAAAAAAACATTAAGTTAGACTTCATCAGTTAGTTTGACCTTAACTTCATTAATTCAAAATATGACCATAAAAGCAAAATACATTATTGTAGTTAACGTAATTTGGTTAAGTTAAAAGTTGACACTCGATTCACTTCATTAACATTAAGTTAGATATTAATTCACGTAAACAATTGATGCACATGAGAAGTATAATTAATACGTTAATGCAATTAGGATAATTTGGTTAACACGATTTATAACTAAATTAGTTTTAAGAAGCCCAAATTAATTTAACTAAATTAATTAATATTGTTCAATAACTCATTCACTTAAGGGAATTAGTTAATTAATGTATAGTTAAGTTTGGTGTCCTTCATTCAATTAATTAATTTAGATGATATAAATTTGGGTAAATTAATTAAATTTAGATATGTAGTTAATTTAAATTGATTTATCCGAATGGGTTAGTTTTTTGGGTAGAAATACCCGGGTCAAGTACATAAACTAAATTTATTAATTCTATTTAACTTAGGCATAGTTAAATAATAGGTATAGTTAAGTGATTTACTTAATTCGTTAAGTAAAAGTTATAGTTAATTAAATCAATTAATGTAGTTGAAAATTCATTCAATTAAGTGAATTACTTAATTTATTAATTAGTAAACTAATGGAACCAATTTCACATTAATGACACAAACAAAATATATAACTAAAATATGGAATATTTATTAAACACAATGCATTGTTAAAAATTATTTATATGAATTAATTATTTATATTTGTCATTTTAGATTTACATTTCTTCCTTTGCTTACTTAATTAGATGCATTTGTTAAAGTTCTAAGTTTGGTAATACCTGATAGACATGGATCATTTTATGATTAATATTAAGGGAAAGGGAAAAATATGCAATTACAAAAAAAGAAGTACATGCCATATATTGGCTCGAACAATTAAGAAAATTAAGATAGTTCTCCAATGAAACTTTGATGTTTTTTGACGATTGATTGAGATTAACCTGAAACTTTGAGGATCGGGAATGGGGAATGGTGTTTGTCCACCCCGCCCTGTTCTAGGTAGATTTAAAAAAAAAAAAAATTTACAAGTTGAGTGACCAAGGCGGGGTGAAGCAAATTTGGGGATTTCCATTCCCCACAGGAATGGGGATGGGGTTGAAAATTTTATCCCTGCTAAAATACAGGGCAAGTTATTTGAGTTCGAAATCGATAACGAGGCATGCAAAGTCCAACTCCACCCCCCATTGCCATTCCTACATGGAACTCTTTCTGGTTTCTGCTTCAATATAGTGTCGTTATCCCCTGCGATTGTGTCCTAAGTATAGTATAGTGTATGACTTAGGCTTTGTAACAAAGAAAAAAAGGATGAATTTTTGTCACAGATTACAATTACAAAGTACAACAGTAAGCTGCCTGGGGAAACCTCACTACAGACACGTCGGGATCTGGGACAAATTTGTCTGCAGTGTATTCTGAGTTCTGTCACCGTCTCCAAGCTGTCTGTAGCGTGGTCGCTATTTATCCGGCAGCAGTTACTTGCTGTTACTCCATTTATAAATCTTATAATTAATATTAGTAATTAAAAGGGTCATTTACTTACGCACCACTTACAGTTTTATTGTTCAACCCTTTAGTTTTGCGTTTTACAAAAACACCTTTGCAATTATTCAACCCTCCGACAAAAACATTTGTATTTTCATTTGATCACTTGACCTATTAAAGACAGTGGAAAATGCTAAAGGGCATGGACTCAAAATTTTTTATTCCGAAAAAAAAAAACCCTAAAAGTTCTTATCACATGTAGTCCACCCATTTTCCAAACAAAAGTTATAATGTTGGGATTTGGGAGAGAATTTATTTGTTTTATAAAAGGTTGCTAAGGAAATTTTTAGGGCTATTTTTAGAATGAGAACATTAGACCAACGCCTTTCATATTTTTGGTATGCCTTAAAGGTTGTGTTTGGTTTGAAGGAAAAAGAACGGAAAGGAAAGGCAGGAAAACTTTTACAAACCATCTATAAGTTTTCCTATCTTTTCCTTCATTTCCCTAATTTTTCTTTCAAACCAAACATAGCCTAAGGGTTTCTTGTGGCCAATAAAAATTGATCTTGATGGAGGGTCAATTAAGTAAAACAAATATAAACTATAAGAGTGTTTAAATAATATGCAATATAAAAGATAGGTTTTAGTAAGTACATGAACCTTGTCTAAATAAATGACTCTAGTAAAAACAACAATTACCCACTTGGGACCTGCATGGATACTCGGACCATGAATTACTTGGTCCAGCCAGCCCGACTTTCCACTGAACCTATGGTGGAACCAGTCCAGGCCGTGACAAAAAAAACTCCAGGCCCATTTGCTAACTCCACTCTAAATTCATGAACCACTCCCAGTTTCTACCTTGTCACCTCCCATATATTGAACGGCATGAGACTCTCTATGTTGTACAGCAAGCAGCTTTTCTTGGGTGTTTGTTCTTCCATCTTGCTACCCCACGGATCCGTTTACCTTGTCCACATCTCACCCTCCTTGAATTACCCCTCACATGGACTGTAACTCTGTAAGAATAAGAATTATGCTGCAACTATTTAATTTTTAGGTTGTTTTTGGTTGCAGTGCAATTTTATTTGCACTAGTACAAAGACTTGGGTGTGCAAATGAAAATAATGCAAATTCTGGTTTAATTTGGTTTTACTGTGTTCTGCTTCAGGTCTTATTTACTTTATTTGTATTGCAATCAAACAAAATAAGGTAAATTTTGAAATAAAAATAAAACAGAAACCATTTTCACTATCATGATTTTGCATCAGTGCAAATAAGCGGCGGCTATGCAAATAGAGAAGGAGGGAGTAAGCGGCGGCTATGCAAATAGAGATTGGACATCAAACAAGAGTCACGCATCTGTGTTCAGAGCAACCAATCATTCGATCGGGAGGCTATTATATTCCAATCACCTGGCCAGTGTCAACTATATATGAAGGTCTTTGTGTCTTGAGCGTCTTGGATTACACACACAATTGACATTACTGAACTCAAAGTTTTTCTGTTACCTTGAAAAGCTCTCTGTACTATAAACAATTCTGCTCCATGATCAGATTTGAGGTACCAAGAACTTTGCCCAAAAAAAACTCCCTTTTTGAGAGACATGAATTCCACTTCTACAGGTTCAAATCTTTGTTTGGATGACTCATCCCTAGCTGCAACAAAAACAACCCGTGTTAGAGCGTGTTATCTGTATATGCATCCAAAAGACCCAATTGCTGAATATTGTGTATGCATGGTACCTCTCCATCAGAATGACTACTGTGTGGTATCGTAGCCTTAGCTATGATGGGCAGATCAATGTCAGCCACATACCCCATGTTTGAAAGAATTTCGACTTCATATAATTCTATGAGCGCAGAAGCATTCTGCAAGATGAAGATATATAGAAAAAGCCATTGCAAGAACCAACCACCATCAACTAGCTAAACTGCAAATCATATCCACTGTACCTCTCTCTAGCTCTCCCCACGGTGCCACTTCTCTATAAATTCCTTCATTTAACGAGATGGAACTTTCTTTTCATATTACTCGACATCATGACTGATCCATATTTATACCACACCCACCCGCCCAAAGAGAAAATGGAGAATTACACCAACGCCCAAGACCTCCAATTGTTATTGCTCCAACTCAAGCAGAGACATAAAGGAGAAGAGCCCTACCACTTGGTGTTCTTGTTCCTACACTTCAATAACCATTTAATCAACACCAGATGGCCATACAGTCCCCTCGCAATGATGGCCTAACAAATACAATGATCTAGCTCTGGGCCAAATTTTATTTTGTTGTCATGTGCTCAGGTTCTCTGATCTTTGTTTGAACTATAGGAAGAAGGTGATTGGTTCATTTAGAGACTATTAAGATATATCAAAAGCCTCATAAAATAAAGCAACACAGAGCAAAAGCAAGACAGGGATGAGAAGTTAATTACTACAATCGACTTCAATATATTGTTTTGTTTTGACATCACAAGGTGTTATTAGAAAGTGAAGTATGCAATGGAGCAAAACTGGTTTGAACTTTACGGGTAATAACCGTTAACTGTGAGGTTGGGGTGAATTAAGAAGCAATAATACCATCGTTTGTACGTACCCACTTGTGTTTTTTTTTTTTTTTACCGAAAACACTAAAAAGGAAGAAGAGGGAAGAAAAAAGAGAATATCAGAATATGATCAGACCATCTCCAATCCCACACACAGCTCACAGCTTCTTGCTCTTCCAGCTCAGGAAAAGCAACCAAAAGCTGAAACCACTGCTGACCCCCATGGCCATTAATGGACAAACCAGTGAGGGTCCACTGCTTTCTATTTTTCTACTTTCGTCCGCCAAAATTAAAGAAGGAAATGTAACCGTATCACTTCGATTTGATTTCTTTGATTGACAATTTTCCTTTTTCTCCCTTGAATTCTTCTTCAGAGAAAAAAATAAAGAACAGTTTGATTTCGTGTCATCTAATGTTCATTTTTCCATTAATGGTCTTCCTATTTTTTTTCTTATATTCAACAATTTATTGAAGATAGCAAGTTAAACAAAGATAATATGGAAATAATCAAATTTAAAGAACTTTGCATGAAGTTGAGGAAGAAAGAGTTAAAATACATTTTATTTGCAATGCTACTGTAGTTAAGAAAAATACAATACAATTTACAGAAAATGAAGTAAATTTTGCAATGGATATATAAAACAATTCCAAAAGTAAAAGCTGCTGAATACGAGTAAGAACCCGATCTGAATGGTCTTCGGATCCCGAGATACCAAAAAGATTAAAAAAAAAGAAAAAGAAATCGTGAGGAGTGAAGCAACAAAAAAGATCTAGGGTTTCACAGTTTGGCTTCCTCAGAAGAGCTAGAGCTATGGCTTATATGGCTTGTACATGATGTTTGTTTAAATGAAAAGAATCTGCAGAATAGAAACACTAAAACTAACCAGAAGATCCTTTCTTATTTTTTTACTGTAATAGAGAAAATTAGATCTGGTTCAAATCTAAACAAGGAGAACGTTTTTACAGTCAAAATGCAGCATGCTTATGATATCCTGAACCAGATCTAGCTTTTCCTCGCTCGAATTCTAGCAAAGCAGAGAGATAAGTGATCGTTACCTCGTGAAGATGGGATCTTGGAGAGGGGAGGAGAACGCGGAGGAAATTAACAAAATCTTTTCATGTTTTCCCACAGCTTTCTTGAGCTTTGTACTGAGATGTGGTCGATGTACTTTGCTTTCATTTGCTTGAGACATAGAGAGAGAGAGAGAGAGAGAGAGAAACCGACCTGAGTACTAAGTTCAAGAAAGCCGTGGAAAAGCATGTAGGATCTTACTGATCTTATTTTTCGGATCTCCTTGTTTCTCTCTTCATCCACTCTTTTCTTTTATCTTCTTCGAACTGAAATCTCTGGGAAGAACAAGCAACAAGTAAATTAAGGAAAGAAAACAAGTAAGAAATGTATTTAAACCAAGGAAAGAAATGGTTGTAAGAGAAGAAAAATTGTAGAATTATAGCAAAAATCAGGGTGAGGGGAGATGAGAGGCAAAGGAGCAAAACAGTGCAACAAATGTTAATTTCCGAGTTTAAACAATCGAAAACCCAAAACCGGCGTATCAGAAGATCAAGAGTGGAGATGAGAGAGAACCGCAGCAGCCCAGCAAAAAGGTTAAACATGCCCGGAAAATTGTCATTAGAACATAAAAAGTAAATCCAGAAATGAGAAGAAATCAGCCATGGAAATCAATTTATATGACGAGGGAAATATATTTCAGAAAAATTGGAGCGAAAAAAAAAACAAAACGTAAAGAAACGAGGCAGCAGAGTAAACAAAAATGGAAAGAAAAAAATAGCTGTTAACATTATTAGGTAGCCTAAGCTCTCGACAAAGCAAGAGCCTTTAAATAAAGATGAGAAAGGGTGGAAAAGAGGAAATGAGCAAGAAGACGACGAAGAGAGAAAGAGAGAGAGAGTAATTCAGCTGCTCGCTCCACCTTTGGTTCATGGCTCTTAACTACATGATTCTTCAGTGCTGAGCTTACCACACGTGTGACAATCGAATAAAATGACACCACGTGTCGTAGGCCGTAATCGGCGGTTCCCGAGGGAGATAGATGAATCATGAAATATTATTTAATAAACCGATAATGAAGTGGATCGATGATTCAACGACCGCGCTCTCATGGAATAAATCAGGTGCGCTCTTTCGTCTACCATCACTCCAGTGGAACTGGAAGGTTGTATACTTGGTATTTTTTTGTCTTTAATCCAATAGATAATAAACACGTAGAAGTACACCAATGAGAGCGCGCTCATTGGATCACCACTGTAACGAAGTGGGAACCGGTCGGATTGGACCGGGAGGTGTCAGAGTGCGCTCCGTGGGAGGCGGTGGGCGAAGAACAAGGGGGAGGGGGAGAGGGAGACAAGATAGAAGCACAAAAGAATAGGAGGGAGGGGGGAGGTCGATGAGTAATCGTTTTCAAATCTGTTGCTTGGAGTGACCTGCGCACCAATTTCCCATCATTCCGGCCTGTGCGCCGGGTTATGCGCCGACGATTCTCCTCCGCCAACTCGGTTGGTCTGAGATGGATGAATCATGAATGCGTATCGGAGGATGTCAGGATGGTGTTTCAACTTTCAATCTGAAGGGGAGAGAGAGGGCCAGAGCCCAGAGGGGTTGATCAGCATCAGGCTCCCCAGTTTCCATGGGTGATCGGTCCCTAGACGGCTAGACCCTCCCTACTAGTCTAGTCTACTACTAATAGTGGGACCCACAGCGCCACCACCACCACCACCACCAGGTCCAGGTCCCCCTCGTCTCTCGGCCACTGACGCCACCATCTCTCTCTCTCTCTCTCATCCTCCTGACATTTTGTTTTGTCTCCGACGAATAAAATAAGCAAGGCTTTTTATCGGGTGGTGGGAATCCCCACTACGATAGGCCAGCTGGGAGGGTACTAAGGCACCGAGAATTGGCCCTTGAACGCAGACAGGTTTGCTGTCGCCACTCGCCAGCGGCACTCTCTGGCTCCCGAAATGTGCTGGACACCATCCCATCCTGTCTCCATTAATCACCCACCCCGCATAATAAGGCCTAAGGGGAGAGTTTTACTTGCTGCAGCCTGTGCCCTATAGCCTGTAGGGGGATTTTCTCTGCACTGCTTCTTCACCACTTATTGGATAATTTTTGCAAATCACAGTAACACTTACTACTAATTACCTAATCCTGGAATTCGACCAGGATCCAGCAAAGATTAATTAATTGCTCAATCAAATACGGGTCGCTTTTGAACTTGTCTCTCAGATTTTGGAGAGTGTTTGAAAGGAGATTTTACTTTGAAACACATTAAATTTTGAGACCCGGCCAAGGACGATATGGCTGAACTCGCCACGAGCTACCCCTTCTCGATCGTTTACAAGGAGGTAGTACCGGACCGGCCGGCCCTCCTTGGCTTTTCTACATGATATAATACGTAATCATCTCACATGCACAATGTATGTCTGCTAAATGGAAATATGGAGCAATGCTGGTACCGGACCTAAACTTAAAGCCTCTAAAGGTAGCTCCTGATTCAGAAGAAGACAAAAGCTGTCTAGGCGCCCTTCTTTCGGTATCGTCCACAAACCACATGCGTTCAAGAATCTTACATCCAATTCAGCATCTCACGTCAAACAAAATACATGACGCATTAAGACATGCAGCCTCAGTATAATTTCTAATATGTTCCACAGAGTAACAGGCTATAAATAGAAATCTATGATTTTACTTTGAAATTAAGCAAGACAAGCACTAGAAATCTTTCTCTCTTTTTTTTTTCGATCGAAAACATAGATTTCAACATCGACCATCCTGATTTTGGTAACTGATCATTTTATGAGATATTGGGTTTTTTTTTTCTCAGCACTTTAATTATATATTCCTTATTATTTTGAAGATGGCATCCTGCTAAGGCAGTAGAGCTGGTTAAGGGTTCGTACCACGGACGTCGATTCAAATGTTCCCCACCTGCAAAACAACTTATTGATGAATTTGTAAGAAAAAGAAAAGAAAAATCAAAATCAAAATTTTCATCTCATTATCCTTGAAAATGCAATTGCGTTCACACTTCTAACAATCTTACATCACCAAGGATCATCAGTGAAACAAAATAACGAGAAAGAGGTAGGGTAAGGAAAGCAAGGTGCAGTTTAGGTAAATTTTTATTTTGAAGTATTTTCATACTTTTGAAACTATAAAAAATATATGGTTGTGTTTGTTTAGCATGATTTTTTTCATTTTTGAGTAACATAGAATGATAGAAAAGCACAAAACTGGATTTTATTATTTCATACCTTTGAGCCTTTGAAATATTTTATAATTTAAAACATGTACGTAAACTAAGGTGCTGTTCAGTACTGTTTATATCTCGTGGATGGACCATTTCGATCCACGCCACGAGATGAAAGTAGCATTCAGTTCATTGTGGACAGGACCGGTCCACATTATCTTGTGGACCAGTCCAATCCACACCCTAATTTCTCGGCAACAGCTTCTTCTCATTGATGATTTATTCCACAGGTTGTCTTTGATAATGTGTTCCACGCACAGTATCTATAACCCTATATCTTGTTCAAGGTCTCCTCCACCAAACCCCTGTTACTATGCTCCACCAACGCCATCCAAGTTCCAAGTTCTTCACCAAAGGTAAGACCCTTATTGCATCCTTTTTTAATCTTTAACAACATCCTCTTTTTTTTTTCTCTTCATCGAACCACTGCATTGCTTTCCTGTTTTTTTATTGGTTTTTTTGTTTCTTTCTAGGTATTGTGTTGGTGGGTTGGTGATCACAATCTCCAACTCTGAGCTTCAGCATGTGTGTTCTTTAGTTTTGGTTTGTCCACAAATCCAACCATAAGGTCCATAACCATCAGTAACAGTGGTCATCAATCCAACCATAGGTCTAGGTCATGGATTGGTAGTTATAGTAAATCAAAATGCAGCAGTAACAGCCCAAAGCTATTTTCTTATTGATGCTCAAAAGAACATAGTCTCTGATTTCAGTCCTTGTTGATCACTGATTTGGAAGATGGCCCAATCTGGCAGGTGATGGACTGGTGGTTTTATAAAATCAGAATGCAACAATCAACATTTGCAGTCATTTTCTCTCCTTTCTCTTTTTTATTCTTCTCCTATTATCTTGATCATCTTTTCTTCCATTAGTTAAAACTCTATTACAAATTTTAAATTTCTTTTTATTCTATGACAAACAGGTAGAAAATACTTAAAACCAAATTATACCTATGAATTTGCACAAAATTCCACTGATCACATTTTCTTGTGATTCAACAGTCCTTGGATTTTTGCCCGAGCTTTCTTATTTGGGTCACCAATAGGATGATACTCCCTATTAACCTCCACCACCTGCTTTGCAGATGAGAGCAGAGTTGGTCTTTGAATATGAAAGTTACTATTTTCAAGTCCACAGAACTTATTAGTTTGCATAATTTGTTAGATGTCATGCTTATCTTGCAAAATATTTCTCATATCAATTGTTTAAATATTATTTTTAACATCTTTGTCAATAAAATATTAATTTTCTTACTTAATTCTTTAATTTTTATATTTTTTAATGTTTTTATCAATGAAATAATATTTTTTAAAAATTTAATATATACTTTATATATTTTTTAATTATTTTACTATTGTTTTATAAAAAAATTGATATTTTTTGTTAATATTAATTCATTGATGCATTTTTTAAAATATTTATCATACAAAATGCAAAAATTACATATGTATGATTAACTATGTATGTCATTCATTCCATGTACATGAGATACATGGAATCAAAGAAGTGTAGTGTGGATCATACCACAGAACACCACTATGGGTGTGGACTGGTCCTATCCACACAATTTGTCCACAGTTCAGAACAGCTATGGATGTGGTGTGGTGTGGATTGGTCCCTACCACAAGGTGTGGTGTGGACCAATCCACACCCACCAATTTCTCATCTACGCTAGAGAATACCCCCTAAATGTGTGGTAATTTCCCACCATATATCAACTAGGAATGGCAACAGGGCGAGTTTGGGGCAGGGCACCCCCTCCCCATCCCCGCCCCGAAATCACAATACGTTGCCCCGTACCTGCCCCATCCCCGGTGGCGGGGTAGGGCATCCATTCCCCATCGGGGACAGGGAATCCCCGAATTTTTCCCACTCCAAGGCAATTACTTAAAAAGTATCTATTTTATGGACAATTTATACATAGGATATAGGAATTTGAAGGTATTTTAGAATTGAATTACAATACTTTAGGGGTAATTCAAAAATAAAATTATGGGATCCTAGGATATTAAAAGTTTAGGGAAAACTTGGAGATATTTTAAATATCAATTTTAAGCCTAGAGATATTTTACTAATTTACCTTTAGGTTCGCAAAATTATATACAAAACCTGTCCCCGCCCCGTACCCAATTCGAGGAAATTTATTTTCCCTGTCCCCGCCCCGTCCTTGTTTAGGATCGGGGTTTACGGGGGAAATTTCCCTCCCTAATATCAACATATATGGATTGTATTTAAACATTAGGAGTATATAAATGTCATGTGGCATCTGAATGTATTTAATGACATGTTTATGATGTGTCGCGACATATATTAGATGACACATGGCATTTGAATGTATTCAATGATGCATATGTGTCACATAACATCATACATGAATGACATTTAGCATTGAACTATTTTCAACTAAATGTCTTATACCATATGACTACATATATGGATGTTATATGGCATTTGAATATACCATATAGTAGTATATATCCAAATGCCATATTTTATTTTTATTTTAAAAATATAATTTTGAAAAAAAATTCCATTCAAATGGTTTTAGAAGTAAAAATATGAAAGTAAAAACATAAATCTACCCAAAAACAGCTCTAGACAACATACCATATCACATAAAGCATGTATAAGAACTTCCATGCTATCGGGCAGGCAATGAAGTCAAATTTCCAATATTTGATTTGGGAAAAAGAAAAAATACAAGCTTTTCCATTGAGAGAGTATTTCGTATTGCAGATAATGGAAGCTTCATTTTCGGTTGAAAATTTCATCTCAGGGCCTATTTGTTTTCTGGATTTTGAGAGGGGGAAAGTTGATCAATGGAATTTTCATTCTCATGAACCAAGATACCCATGTTCTTTTTTTTATTTATGTGGGATCCGTAGAAAATTTATTTTCCCTAGGTATCAATTACACAGGGTAAGTGATACCTGTCCCCTAGGTGGGAAAAGTAGCCAACACTTGAATGTGACAAATTTGTTCCTTTTAATAATGGATTTTTATGGCTAAAATGGTCATTATCTTATTTACCTGGAAAACAAAAAAACATGGGTAAATGCATTTATGATTTACCTATATAAGTGTTTCGTGGGACATACTTACCCGGATAAATAATTGCCCAAAAAGCGAGCGGGGCCTCTGTGTATTATTGTTGGACTCAGGTTTAGTCTCACTCTCAATCGCCTAGGTCTGCCCAAAATACTTGCCAACAAACAAGTTCTTTTAACCCTTGGCACTCCTTTTTTTTGCTTCATCTTTTCTATTTTAGAAGTTGTGGCGATAAGTTTCCCTTCTTCAACTTTGTTTATTTTCCATTCTTCCATCTCGAACTACCTTAATTCGATTAGGAAGTAAAACAATGTGGTAATCAAGAATAGAAAGCAAAGGTGAAACTTGAGCATGTGGGCATTTTCCATTTTGTTCATTCTACGTATGGTTGTTAAGGGTAATTGTTAGCCAGCAACCAAACATCCGCATGCGTGTTGTTGGCAAATACACAACTGGACGTCTGGATGTACACAGTCGCACAGACCATAAAATCTGTTGGTACTGAAGCTTCAATTGCTAAGATTTGTAAGAAGAAAGTCAACACGTTATGTTCTTTTTTACAGTTTTTATTCTCAAACAAGGGATTTGTGATTCTGGATTTAGTTTCGGCACATTGGAGACTACAGAACCAAAAGCAACTAATACTACTTTACCAACTATTTTATGGCTTTATGTTGGATTTGAACTGAAGCTTAAACCCAAGTGATCTGGTCCACTTACCCTTACATATAATAAGAGTAGATTAGAGGCTTCATGGAATTCTTAGACTCATGAAAATGTTGAAACAACCTTGTGTTTGGCTGTTTTCTTTTGGGCTTTTCTCAGATTTCAGAATGTAGCTGTGAAAATGGAATTAGTGCATGACAAAAAGGACTTATTTTGCAAGAAAAGAAAAATATCCTTACGCATTAGCTCAATTATATCTTCATTTTAAAAAGGGGCATTTCATGTTTTTTCACTGGGGAATGGGTTATGGGCATATTTGGTTTGTGAAAAACGGAAGGTGCCCAAATCAGTTCCGAATTTCCATTTCATGATTTTAAGTTGGGTAGAGTCGTATAGGACACATATTTATTAGCTGTTCAGCTATGCTGTTAAAAAAGCCCTGCGCAACTGAAGCCATGTACATCCTGAACCTGTAGCAACCAGGCTCCATGTAAGGGGGATATATGCCACTACGTCAATAGGTATGGTGTTATTACGGTCGGAAAAGTATCGTTGCCCTTTAGTTTGGTCGTACACTTGATTTTCCTTCTGGGTAGTTGGAAGTTGGAACACCTTCCCGCCTTTCGGCCCCATTGAATCCATCGCTAATCTATCTTCAATTTGCAGTATTGTTGGTTTATAACATTAGTCTTAATCTGTTAGTTTGTCTAACTACAGACCGATCACTCTGCAAAGAATAAACAAAGCTGACTGCTTGAAGGCATGTACAAGGTCAGACCCAGAATAGAAAAAGATTTATAATAAAATAAACAAACAGAGAAAAAGAAAAAGAAAGCTTGGAGAAGCTTGACACATGGCCCTGCAAAATCGAAACCATCTAAAAAATACTTTTAGGTACCTGACTTACCTGCTTTAAATTCAGAATAGCAAAAGCTCCCTTTACCAGTTCAGGCAACATGGAGTTAGATAGAATTTACTACACTGTTGAAATACGCAAGGTGCCTGTAGCACAATACAGAGGTCAATTTTATGCTCAATGACTCGTGACAGTGGGGGTTCTAACATCAGATGAACGGGCTGACACCGGAAATCCATATTCATTAGGATTTTGTCCTTGTATTTCTACCTCCATAAATTTTCTTATGGCAGTTATTTTATCTTTCACTTTATTTCTTCTTTCATTTAGTAGCAGACAGTGATCCGGCATCATCCAGTTTTAACTTACCGGCCAAAGAAGGTGCCTTTGTCATTACTCATCAGAGCTGTTATAAAACCATACTAAGGACAGTAATACAGTCAGTGCGATATAACGTGCTCAGTCGGTTTTCGTTCCTGCAAAGTGAAAGCCAGAGCAAAGGCTGCCAGAATTACTAGAAAGACTCAGTTGCTTTATCATACAGTTCAATGATAGAACAGTGAAACAAAATCAATAGGGGCCAAACATCTTGACCTTGCATTATTTGAACTAAATTCTTTCTCAGCCCTAGATCAAAAATCCCAACCTTGAATTCCAAGATTATCTATAATGACAACCAAAGGGAGATATATGTTCTTGATGTAATTCAGCCGACTCGGTACAAAATATAACTGAGATTCTTTTTCTTTTTTTGAACAAAAAGAAGAAATCGACACTCCCATCCAAAACTAATTAAGATGCTGAAAAAAATGAGTGCAAATAGAACTGACGAACAAGGCAATGCAGGTTAAAATATGAGCATGTTGAGAAACAATAAACCCATGTAAGTGGACGACAGGCCTTTTAATCTATTCTCCTACTGTCAAGCCAAATCCGAATTTGTAGTCTTTCTTCCAATGATCAATCTGCAGACAGGAAAGTGTAACACAGTTACGTAAAAGCTACAAAGCAAAGGGCCACGCCCTGGCTCCAAGAAGCAAATAACTTCTGCCTTGTAAAAACTATAATACCCTTGTAGACAAAACCACAAATTGTCAATTAAAGAATATATGAACTTCTGGGTTCTAGAACTCTCAATGGATCAGATCAATATTCCAACTTAATCCAAATATGGCTCAATTAAGCCAGATACACATCTCCAATGGAAATTCACCCCTACCCCTATCAGATCTAATCAAGATTTTTCACCCAGTTAGCTTGCTGGTTGTAGCCAGTGTTAGAAGGCACTGAGGCGAGTCGTTGAGGTATACACCTCTCAAAAATAGAGGTGGTAGCCTCTTAGTAGAGGGGCAAGGCACCTGAGGCAAGGCATTTACGCCTCACCACCATGGACCTCAAATTGGTCAGGCATAAGCCTCGTATAAAAAGCATTAAAACTGAAAAAAAAATATTACGAATTAGTTATAATACTTTTTAAATTTTAAGAAAAATAATTATTTAGTTATTTATAAATAAAATAAACCAATCTATACTAACAATTTTCACATAATACTTCCCTTAAATGAAAATTGTCATTTGTTTTTCTCTTACTAAATGTACATGTTAGAATAGGGTTTATTTTTCCCAAATCTAATTATAATGAACAAAAATACCCTTGTACCAACAGAACCCACCTTTTATAGCTTTAATTCTTCATCGTTTATAAATTATATTATATTGAAAAAAGATCTAAAAATATATAAATTAGGTAAAAGTATTTTTATTTAGTAAAAAAGGGCTATAAATATAAAATAAAATTCAAAAAAGTAACATTAAAAAGAACATAATTTAATAAAATTAAATATATATATATTAACTATGAAAGAAAAAATATATTTGAAAATATATAAGGAAATATATATACATATAAATGGATAATATATATGTGATTAATTTAGGTAAATTAAATAAATGGGTAATTTTATTTAGTATAAATGTATATATTAACTAATTTAGATAAACAGAGTTATAAACATAAAATAAAAACACAAGGCTCATATTAAAAAGAATATGTATGTAATAAAAAGAAAATATATAAGTTGGCTATAAAATGAAATAAATTGTCTCTATATACATACATGCGTACGAACATTATATTTATATACATAAAATTAAAAAATTATATTTATACTTTGAAGTTTATGCCTCAAGGCTTACACCTCACCTCTTCGGCACCCAACTACCTTGCCTCCACCTTTAGTCTTCTAAAACCTTGGTTGTAGCGAAGGCCCAGGATGGCATCTTGCCTTCTAGCAGCATTTTTCACTCTTACAACATATAATTCTAAAACCACCTAAAACAGAGAAATGGAGCCAATAATAAAATAGCTTTTTCCTTTTTTTGTGTTCCCCTTTTCTAAAGAGTTGCACAGATTCTAGGACCACTGCAAATGTTTCACATTTACAGCATTGTTCAAAGTATCATACTCTCGATGTGCAAATTGTGTATCAAGAGTTTCAGTTGACGGAAACACCTTTTTTTAACATCTTGGTCATAGTTTTCAAGGCGCCAAGGTGAGGCTAGACAACAAGGGAGCACTTTGTCACCTAGTTGCCTAGGTGCCCACCTAAGCGATGGACTTTTTAAGTAAAAAGCATATACCTAGGGTAGTTCCTTAGGTTCCATAACCACATTTCCTTAATAATTATCCATATTTTTCACAAGTATAAACTTCATGTTGAAATATAGAAAATCAACATGTTTATAAGGAAAAGAAGAAAGAAAAGAAAATTCAAAAAATATGGGGGTTGAACCCCTATTTTGTTATAGGAAAAGAAGAAGAAGAAAACACACCATTTAGCAATGTTTGTGTTGATTAAACCATAGCAAATCACACACACACACACACATATAGAGAGAGAGAGAATCTTTGGGCTCTTTTCCGTTCGCCTTCACATGCCCAACACGTGTGAAAATTTAAATGTAAAACCCAATGGGAGACATATGTGTAAAAACCAAAGTGTAAACCCCAATGTTAAATGTAAAATCCAATGGGAGATGCATGTCTAAAAACCAAAGTGTAAAACCCAATCTCACTTTATTGAACCACCATTTTTCTTTAACTCTCGTGTAAAAACCAATGTGTGATATTTATAAGCATTTGCTAATTACAAAAGTGCCATTATTTATTTCCTTGAATTTTCTACTAATTACAAAAGTGCCATTATTTATCTCCTTGAATTTTCTATTAATTACAAAAGTGCCATTGAAAGCAATCATTGTCTCTTTTTTAGTTATGCATATGGCATTAAGTTTTCATGTAATTACAACACTGCCATCAACATGTAATTACAATATTGCTACAAAATTGTTATTACTCTTTATACTTTTCATTTATTACCTCTCTCTCTCTCTCTAAGGTTGTCAATGGTTCGGGTTGGACCTGATGAACCCAAACCAATTGGGTCAAATTGGATTTGGTTCCTGATATATTGCCCCGATTCTTGTCGGGTCGGAGCCTGTTCCACCCAGTCATGAATTATAAATATATTATTTATATTGCATTTTTGTAAATTTGTTATATTATTTATTTTTTATAAAAAAACATGTATATATGATGAAAATAGTTGAAAAAATACTTGTAGTTTTGTTTTTCTTTATTTAAATTGTTATATTTTAATAATTTATTAATTTTTAAAAAATCAAATCGGATTGGATCAGATTCGAAAATATAACTTCCTCATCGAATTCAAATTCAGACCCATGTTTTATCATTTCCAATCGGATCTTCGGATTGGATCTACAATTAATAGTGTCGGATCGGATTTGGATATACCCCTTATTCAAATCCAATCCGATCCATCTGCGTCCCTAGTCAATGGGTCGAGTTGAACCTGATGGGCCCAAACCGATTGGGTCAGTTTGGTTTTCGGTTCATGATTTATTGTCCCAATTCTTGTCGGGTCAAAGCCGGTTCCACCCAGTCACGAATTAATTTGGAGCCGGGTCTAAATTCTAAAATTATATAGGAGATAGTCCACTCAAAGATCTCTTCCCTGACCTTTACACTTTGTCAAACTTCAAAGGAGAAACAGTAAGCATTTTGGGTAATCCTGGCCCAAATGGGTCAATTGGAATCTGGGTTTTAGGAGGGGCCTCGGGGAAAATGAATGTGCCTCTTTAGTCCACTTACTGGATCTGTTAGGACAAGTTCATTTGGACCCATCCTTGGAAGATTCTAGAATTTGGAAAGGCTCCTTAGATGGCCTCTTCTCTTGTTCCTCCTCCTAGTAACCCGGTTGGGGACTTCCCTGTAAAAGAAATTTGGAGTAAGCCTATTCCCCAAAAAATTCAAGCCTTTTGTTGGGAAATTTTCCTTAGCAAAGTTAGAACTTGCGATATGTTGTAGAGAAGAAGGCCTTTTGCTTGTCTTTCTCCTCACATGTGCTCCCTTTGTAAGGAAAGTGGTGAGACCTTGACACATCTATTATTATCTTGTTCCTCTGTGCATCACATTTGGGATTCTTTTTTGTCTTCTCTTTGGTTGCAGGTGGGTTCCCCTTCAAGATGTGATAGGACTTTTCAACAGAAACTTTTTGAGGCAATCAAAGAAAATGAAGGTTATGTGGAAAACTACAAAGGCAGTTGTTTGTTGGGTAATATGGGAAGAAATGAATAACAGAATATTTTTGGATAAGAGTAGAACAAGGAAGGAGGTAATCGACACAATTAAAGTTAAAGTAGCTCATTGAATAAGATCTTTACATATCTTTCAAGAGTTCTTAGTCACAGACATTATAAGATCCTGGACAAAAGTAGCGCAATCTTCAAGAGTGAAAGAGAGATAAGGATGGAATTTTGATGGAAACCTCCAAATGGTGACAAGATTAAACTGAATTTTGATGAAAGCTCCTTTGGGAATCAGGGACTGTCAGGTATCGGTGGAGTAATCAGAAATTCTGAAAGGAGAATATTAGCATTGTTCTTTGGACCTATCGGCATGGGCAATTCTCTAAAAGCTGAGTTAATGACATTGCTACAAGGATTGAAGATAGCTACGCAACTAGGAATGAGGCATGTTGAGGTTGAAGGGAACTCCAAGGTGATCATCTCTTGGGCTAAAAACAATAGAACTACTCCGTAGACTTTCAAACAAGTGATAAGGGAAGTGGAAAATGTGGCAAGGGAGGTAGAGGCTGAATTTAAATGGGTTAGAAGGAGTGCAAATGGGTTAGCTGGTTATCTTGCTAAACAAGAGGCTTTGAGGCACCAATTGTTTTGGGCTGCATTGTAAAGAGGGACAGAAATATGTAATAGTGTGGGAGCTCTAACCCCATAAACAGTTGTAAAACTTTTTAACTCTAATTTCAAATAAAATTCTCCTTTGCTGATAAAAAAAAATTCTAAAATTATATACATTGAATTGGAAATTTGTGAGTCTAATGTGAGCTCGGGCTGGTCTAAAGTATTGGGCCAAAGCTTGGGCTAAAAATTTGTAGGGCCAGGCCCAAACCAAGTGTAAAGACAAAACTTAGGACCAAGCCTAGAATTTTTTGGCCAAGCTAGGCCTTTTCATCTACACCTATTTAACATCTCAATTGAAATCCATGAAACGAAAGCAAACTGATGTTTTAAAACATTTCCTCTTCTCTCAATCTCTCTCTCCAAGAATTCAACCGCTTCCTCCATCCCTCCCCCATATTCCCCCAACGCCTCTAATAGTATGCACTTGTTAAAATGTCTTAGTTAAATGTATTTTTTAAGATTTTATTAATTATTTTAAAGTTATTATTTGTAATTGTAAAATTATTTGTTTTAAAATTTGAGTAATTAATGTAATTTAAGTATTTAATTATATTAACTAAATTAATAATTAATTGATTTGCCAATAGTTATTTAATTAAGTTAAATTAACTAAATTAACTAATTAAGTAACACTAAATTAATTTGCTTCATTTATTCAAATAGTTAACATTAAATCTGCCCATATGAATAAAATTATTAAATGGGTTGTGTGTTCTTATCAACCCCTGCAACGCAGGGGCACTCCGCTAGTAACAAAATAATAAAAAGAAATTAGTATATAAACACACAAAATGAATATTTTAGTTTAATAAAGTCTATTTTCTAGAATTATAAACTCAAAAAATTAAGAATACAGAAGTATTTTATATTTATAACACAATGTACAAAACTACTTGGCGATTAGATGAGGCAAGCCTCCAAGGGCGCTTGTCACCTAGTCGTTGCCTTGACAACTATGATCTTGGTTCTATACTTTCACATGGGTCCTGCCATATCACCTTTTAATGTTTAAAAAAAAAAGATTGAAATCACCTAACTCCACTAAAATAGCATATCAGTGACCCTGAAAACTGATGCAATATGCCTTGTATCAGGCGTATCGTATCGATATTTTGAACCTTGGGCTCAGTTTGGATAGATTACAAATACAAATATGTACAGTGCAAATACATACAAAATACAAGGTCTTGCACTATACATTTTTGTATTTGTTATTCCTTCCAAACTGAGCCTTGATTTACAATACAGGTAGGAAATACAGAAGCCCCTTTTTTCATCTGAGGAGAGTCTAAGTTCTAACCAGATTTCTGAATCCATTAGTAGTTGGCAAAGAAGAATTTAACCAAGAAAAGTACTACATGGCAAACATCCATACTCACCTCAGCAGAAAGAATAAAATTGAGACCCATGTTCAATCTCTCTTCCAGAAAAGCAGCAGTGCAACCATTAGAATCTATCTTCCCCCTCAGACGACACTGCAGAAAATTCAAGCTTTAAAAACATAGAAACATATAAAACCATTTTTTTCCTTTTTAATAGATGTTTTGAGTATTCATGCATTCAAACCAAACAAAAATTAATGTAACCCACAAGGGACATGCAGGAAGTAAATTATTGAGAAGGATAAAATAAGCACTGTGATAACTAAAAATCACATTAGAAAAGATTTATTATTTATCAGAGATTAATAGTAATATGCAGGTGCTACAGAGAAATTTCCTTTAGCTCTCCAAACAGTAATTTCCAGAACTTTGGCTTTGGCTTGTTCAAAGATAATGAAGACCGTGACCATTACAATGAAAGACTGAGTATAATCTCTGTTAATGGCAACATGAAACAACCTGAAAGAAGGACAAATGTAGAAAGGGATGGACATAAAAGGAATTATGGAATTGAAGGAGAAAAGGCTTGTATGTGTCCTTTTTCAATAGTCTCAAATGGACAAGACTTTTTTTTCATAAGAAATGGACAAGACAACTTTTATAGAAGAGATGACTGTCTATTGAACTTCTTTATTCATTTTCAAAATCATTTGTAAGAAAATGAAGGATAAATTGACTAGCACAAAAATAACATTACAACAATAACAGTTTTCTAGAAAAGAATCCCTTTGCAGTTACTTCAATTGTTTAGGCACCAAATACTAAACCATATTATATACAAGTAATTGGGAGAGGATCTGTCTGTCAGGTCATATAGTGAGGCAATCTGAACAAAGCAGAAAATATCAGAAGACAATTTGCAAGAATGAATTGATCTCTTAGATGTGGGTGTCATATAATAAATTTACCTGTCGGAGGACGTAATCATAACCAAAACTTGCTGTTACATCTCGTGACATGTAGTTATACATGAAATCTGATGCTAGAGAAACCTACATTACAAATAACAATATAAGACAACACACAAAGCACATCTATAAAAATAGGTACTATAACTTCTATCAAAAGGCAACCCTACCTTCTCAGATACCTTCTGAACATAGCTGAGAGCAACCATTCCAGTACTGGCAACTTGCCCTGTAGCAACCTGCAGGAAGCAAATCAGATCCTTTCCAAGTGTAAAATAATTTTTTTTTATCAATATCCAAGTGTAAAATAATCACATGATTTTTAGTTGAAAACAAATTTTATCAGTCATCAGCCATCATTTGTTACATCAAGCCATGTACCAAATAGAAACTGAAAGCACCACACTACCACTACCAGTTGGAGGATTAAAGCTACTATTAACAATGAGATAATAAAAATACAAAATGCAATGGCATTTGAAGATCGATAAAGCAGTTGAAAGGAAGTACCAACCAGTAAAGCATTGGGAATTATTTTCCTGGGAAGAGAAGAGTTGGCAAAAAAAAGGCATTTGTAGATCTGAAAAGAAAAGAGAGGGAGAAGTGCAGAAGACTACAAGATCTTGATCAGGTTGGAGGAACACAAAATGAGGCTGATAGTGCAATTATGTTTTTCTCTTTTTTTCTGAAGATAAAATAAAAATTTATAAAAGGAAAAAAAAGAAAGAAATTACAAGAAAGGTGACCAGACCAGAAGCTACCCGATAGAAGAAAGACAACAAAACCTTCAACAAACTCAAAACTTCAAGCACATATTCCACCTACTACTACAAACAACCTAATCTCCCAACCATAAAATTTAAGACAATCATCCAGCCGGACCTGCCCCCATCAAACCTTACAAAAACAACAGCCACACCCCAATAAACTGAAAGAAACCTAGCTCCAAAGAGACAATGGTCCAACACAAAAGAAACCCAGACCCATTATTTAACTCTTTTAACTGCTTGAGCAGGAACCTCACTACTCTTGGAACACTTTTTAGATTTCTTCACCTTTTTGAGAGGGCCCACACCAAGAAAGCCCCCTTTCAGCCTTGCAAAAACTTTAGAAACCTGCACCTTTTGAATATTTTTCTGCCTCCTGAAGTGCCTTGCGCATTGGGAATTTCTTTTGAATATCTGCCTCCTGAAGTGCCTTACACATTGGGAATTTTCTTAAGATCCTTAAACTTCTTAGGACTTGCATTGATTCTCTCCAGCTCCAGCACCACATTCTTCTCAATGATCTGCTCTTCCCCCTTCTCATCATCCTCTTTATCCACATCTTCTGTGTCTGAAAATGAACTGAAGTTCACTAGAGCACCCTAAATGAAAACCAGCTTCAACATTCTTTAAGTTTTCTTCGTCACGAGTCATGACTTTTCTCCTCCAGCTCTCTAAATGCCTTTCTTGTGAATTCCTTACTCCAGAAAGGAAAAAAAGAAAGGAAGAAAAAAACCAATGTTTTGCTGACTTCCACCTCTTTGTTAACCACTGTATCCAAATCAACCAAACTCTTAACTGCAAAAGACTCATCAAACACTACATCATCTTCTTGATGGTGTAATTATATTTGATAGGAATTATTGTAGAGATTTAGAGAGGTGAGAAAGTGACTGGCAATGATGATTACAATATTGTGAAAGAGCAGGAGTCTCAGGGTCATAAAGAGGAAGGAACAGTCGAAGGGTTGGATTTACAGAATAAAAGTTGTGTTGAAATTCAAGTTTGTAGAGTGGGGATGGAGCTGGGCTGAAGAAGGTTTGTTATACAAAAGAATACATCTTTGCTTAATAGAAATGAGGATAAGGAGTCAGGGGAGAAAGAGAAGGAATCTACTACTACCATATATTTTACAGGGCAGAAGAACCAAAGAACCGTCCAAGTTTTAAAGATCTTTTGGCATTGTCTCCAAGAAGGTTTATAAGAAAAAGAGGGACAAAAAACTACAGAAATACCAAGTTGGTGGCCAATGATATGAAAATCACCGAGTTGATTTATCTTTAACAGACAATGATTATGGGGATTCCTTGAGAAATCATTCAAAAGGGGGAAGATATTTATGGCATAGAAGATGGTGAAACAAATATGTTGTGTGGGCTTCTAAATGGGTAGTGAACCCCAATTTGGTAATGTTGTTCATTCATTCATCCTAATAAAATGTCTTCTTTAAAAGCAATTAAAACTATAAAATCATTATTTTTTGTGTGAAAACTAAGAATTTAAGACCTAACATGGACTTGTTTGGGCTTGCCTCGAGGGGCATGGCACAAAGCCGGCTCGTAGAATCAGGAATGTAACATGTTTTACATTACATTAGCTATGTGAAGTACTGCAATTGAGTGAAAAAAGAAATTAGAGGTTTTACATGCTTGAAAATGTTTTATATGTTTGATTTTGTTTTTAAATTCCCATTTGAATATGCTTAACATCTTATGTTTATGTATTTTAATTTTAGATAATAGGTTTTTTAAAATATTATTTTAAAATTTTAGTTTATATTTTTTATTAATATTATGTTTAATATTTGTTGAATTTTTTTTTTTGAATTTTTTGGCATTTTTTTTAATTTTCTGACATTTTTTTTTATTTTTTATCATTTTTTTTTATTTTTGTGCCTTGAATCAAAAAGGCGTGCACCTCACCTTACGCCTTGCGCCTCAGGCGCAAATTGACCCCTGCACCTTTTTTGCGCCTTGCACTTTTAAAACACTGGCCATGAATACTGATAATCACTTTGTACCACAACTTATCTTGTTCCAAAAGCAATCTCCACAACCATTTACCCAACAAATGTTTCTGGGCCTAATATTTCCTATTCCTAGACCCCCACTATCCCTACTTCTAGAGACCACCTCCCACTTCACCAGATGATCTTTCTTTGTATCCCTTAGCTCCCACAAGAAATCCCCCATTAATTTCTCCAACTGATTAGCTACTTTACTAGGGATTTTGAATGTAGATAACAAATAGACAAGCAAGTTAGATAGAGTAGACTTTATTAAGGTAATTCTTGCCCCTAAAGAGATGTAATTTCTCTTCCACCCTGCTAGCCACTTTGAAAATCTTTCCAACATTGGACACCAAAGCTTTTAGAGTTTGGGTTCCCCCACAAAAGGTAATCCCAAGTAATGTAACGACCAACCCCCTACCTCACAACCCAATAGCCTAGCAAGGTTTTCCATCTCTTCTTCTTCTTCTTTATTTGCTCCCACTAACCACCATAACTTCCCTCCCAACTCTCTAGACTCTTATTAGATTATTAGCATTAGCCCTTGAAATCAAATCACTCAAGATATTGGCAACAAAGTTGACAAGGAAAGGGGATAGAGGATCTCCTTGTCAAAGACCCCTTCTAGCCTAAAAAGTCCCTAGATACTCCATTGACCAAAGCGGAATAGTGATCAAAGGAAATAAAACCCTTTAGCCACTTACACTATCTCACTCCAAAACCCCTAGATCTCAAAACTTCCAATGAGGATGTGATCTATTATTTGTCTCCTGAAAACAAAAGCACCTTGGAGAGATCAACAATGGACTTTTTTAATCCTCTCAGCCAACACCATAGAAATGATTTTATACGAGCTTCCCACAAGGTTTATAGGTCTAAAATCCTTTGGGTGGTTTGAATCCACCTTCTTGGAGATCAAAGCAACAAAAGTTGCATTTGCTTTCAAGTTAAACTTGCCCCTCCAAGAATTCAACAAACACCTCCAAAAGATCAGCACCAATAATCTCCCAATAGTCTTGATAAAAAGCCATTGTGAGCCCATCTAGACCCAGTGCTTTCGATCTCTCCATGGAAAAAATTACATCCCTTACCTCCTGCATCCCAAAGATTTTTTCCAATACATCCAGCACCTCCCTAGAGCCCACCCTCCATTCATAGTCTACTAAACTTTCTCTTTGTCTGCCTGTGCTAGCATAGATAGTTTTGAAGTGGTCTACAAATGCTCGTGCTATATAGTCCTTCCTTGTCAAAATTTGTTCATTCCGCTCCAACTGGAAAATAAAATTTTTCCTTTTCCTATTTCCAACCATGTGGAAAAAACATGTATTCCCATCACCTTCCCTTAACTTCATTCATTTAGATTTTTGTCTCCAACTAATATCCTCTTTCCTCAAAATCTCTTCCAAATCCCATTTTGGCCTCCATCTTTCATCATGTTCTTCCCCTAAAAGTCTTCTTTCCCCTTCAAGCCCATCAATCTCCTCAATCTTGTGTACTATCTAGTCCTTTCTTTCCTTTATCCTCCCAAAATCCAATTTATTCCAATCCTTAATCCTAGATTTCAGCCTTTGTGATTTCTCGTAAAACTTGTACCACCTAAACTCCTCCTTATCCTCCCATCATTCTTTCACTTTTGGTACAAACTCAGGGTGAAGTAACCACATATTCTCAAATCCAAATGGGGACAGACCTCCTCCCATCCTTTCTTGGGATAGTCTAATTGGACAATGATCTGAAGTAGGTCTTGTTAAGGCTCTAGCTACAGACCTGGCAAAAAGTTGACCCAACCCGCGAACCCAACCCAAAAAAACAGGGTTAGGGTCTCATATTTTAGCTACTTGAAGTTGAGAATGACCCGATCCGACCCAACCCGAAAAAAACTGGGTTGGGTCATGGGTCAACCCGCTAACCCGAATGTTAGGTCTAATTGGGATTTGGGACTATTTATGTATTGTTAGAGATTTCCACCCTTTAACCTTTACTATTTAATGTTTGCTCTTTGAATTGAATTGTTAAATGTTCAAGTTTTTATTTTATTTTTAGAATTTTACGGTTAATTCCTTTAATTTTGACATTTGCTTGTACTTTTTTCTTTATTTTTTAAAATTTCAGTTATTTTTTTGGATGAGCCAAATTGACCCGTGGGTAAACCCTAACCCAAACATTTAGGGTTAGGGTCTAGCATTTGCTGGCCCAACCAGAAATAACCCAACCCAAAGCGTCTTGACCCAACCCAATTGCCAGGTTTATCTAGCTATCATCCTCCTCCAAGCTTCCTCCTAGCCTAAAGAAAAGAAAACCTATCTAGTTTGCTACAAGTAGGGAATTACTTCTTAATTGAATTTATTGGGATCACATAAATCACATAAATCATAAGATTCATGAACCAAATAGTAGAATTCAAAGAAAAACACGTATGATTTTTGCAGAAGGGGATTCAGACATGAGATTCAAATTGAAACTCTTGGGATTCATGATTCAAATCGCGAATTATCTCAAAAATCTAAGATTCTGACACCATTATATGGTTCTATAATGGTGGAAATCAGACACTGTAAAAAGGCCAAATCAATTTTTTAGGGAGTTTCTCTTCTCATTCCATGCTTATTACTATGTTATTGCAGAAAGCTCTCTACTTGACAACATTAGGAAATCTCATAGAAACATAAATAGTTGTAAAGATACCGTTTCAATTTTTATTTATTATTGGTCAGCAGTAATGAATCTCTTAACTCCAAATGAAAGATAATCTGTGGTTCTGCATATAGCAGTAGAAAGCAGTGTCACAACCCCAAGACAAGGATGCAAACAAGAAGCCTTCCAAAGAGATACAAAGTTGGAAAAAACAATGAAAAACAAAGAAAGAAAACCCTAATAAGTTGCCCAAGAAAAATCCAACCTCTCTAGCACCGCACTAGTGAGATTTGCAATGAACCTTGAAATCCATCTGAATGAGATGTTCTTTCTAGAAAGCCAAAGTTCTAGAATACTTGATGGTGTCTTAACTTCCATTGTTCATTAGAACCGTCTATCATCAATCCTTCTACAAGTAGACAACCTCAGAGTCGACCTCCACCAAAAGACACTCAAAACCTAGTAAAACATCAACCCAAGACCCATAAGAAATACCATTGTCTCTGCTCAAATCAATTCACTATGACCAATAGACCTTAAGAACACCATAAACAATCCTATGCATGGCCCCTAAATACACCTTTAATTCCTGAATGCCCGAGATTCCCAAAAAGATGCAAGGTTCAAATTGAATCAGACAACTCAATCAGAAGGGGCCATATTAGTGTGGCACATCATTTACAAATCAAAGAGCTCACAATAATCTGCTATCCTATATTCACTGCACACAGCAGAGTACTTTTAAATTCATCCTCCATCAGAATCCAATGAGCAGCTCTGATGGTAAAGAGATCAATAGAAATATGTGACAACCAGGTCCTGTTAGTGAAGATCCTTGAATTCCTTGACTCCCAAATGTATCACAGGACAACATTCTTAATGTAACTCCAAAACAGATTCTATCTCTCCAGGTGTTGGATATAAAGAAACTTCCGCAAACAAGCTCAAGATATAATTAGGAGGCTGCCACTTGATGCCAAAGGGGGTCGGGGTGGGAGATTAAGTGATTCAACATCTCAGTACAAAAAAAAGTGGATTTTGAAAACCCTACAAGATTTGATTTCATCAAAATTTTTAGGAAATCTAGATAGGAATTACTATTTTGTTACAACAATAAGTATTACACTAAGTAATCAAAGAAAAGGCAATAAATCAAGTTGAAAAAAATGAATTCTTATGTCCAAACAAGGCATACACCATCAGAAAAAACATTCGACTGTTAGTGCAGTAAACTGAAGCACATTTTCAGAACCAAAAGCCCCATTGAATCAATAGCACTATATTAAAAGAAAAAAAGAAGCTAACAAAAAGTTTATTAATATATATTCATCAAAAAAAAGGTTTATTTGTATATCACGGATTATATTTATTGATGCACTATTTGTTGCAGCATTTTCCTTTGGGAGGGAGGTAGAGCCCTTGTTAAAGATGAAAGAACACAAGGGTTTGAGAATTTGATACACGATAAGAAACTAGTAGATATACCATCTTATCTGTGTTGTATCGAGCAGCTAAACCAATTCCAGACTTCCGATGCTGACCAGCCCAAAACACTTCACTACCCAAAGACAAATGTGGAGTAACACTCTGCAGAACAATAAGTGTAATTTAAAATTAGTATGATCAGCTGAAAGAGAAAACTGATAGAATAACAATCCTAGACATACTTAGAAAGGAGATCAAACACACTAAAATCCATGATACAGACTAAGAGCAGAAGACAAATAATAATGTGTTTTATCAATTTATCCTGAAATCTGAACGCATCACAAACTTAATTCAAAAACAAGGAGCCAAAAAGCAAAAGATGTCATAATGGATAAAGGTAAACATGTTAAAAATATTAAAAAAGGCATCTATGATTTGATTTACCAGTGGATATGTGATGTACGTGTACCTATTATTTACTGGTAGGCTTGTTAAACTCTACCTCCCATCAAGTTGCAATTCCTCTTTCGCACTGCTAGTCTCTTCGCACACCTCTCTAGGATTGGGTTCAAAACCTACATTTCATGGGATTTGCACCTAGGAGAAGGCCCAAAAAGTCAAACGCCAAATAGATGTGGACCACTCTAAACACTGTGCTATAAATTCTACTTCCCTTTTCTCCATATTGACCCCATAAATGCAGCACTTTTCAAGACTGATTTTCAAATTTGAGACACCTTCAAATTTCTTCACCAGCTCCTTTAAATTCCTTACCATCCTGTGCTCTCCTTCACAAAAAATAATAATGTCATCTACAAATTGAAGGTGGGTGACAGATGTTATTTCTACCAACCTTCCAGCCCCTGGTCTCCTCCTCCCTATCCACCTTGAAAAGGAGACAAAGGACCCCCCTGCCTTAATCATTTGTATGCCAGGAAGAAATCCCTCACTACCCCATTGACCAAAATGGTATAGTGACTCAATTTCAAGCACCCACTTACCCAATTATACCATCTTTCCCCAAACCCATAATTTTCCATAGCTTCGACTAAGAAAGTCCAGTCAACCAGTCATTGGCTTTCTCTAAAGATGATACCTACTTATATAGTATAGTTTTTTTGATAAAAGAGAGATTTATTATTGAAGGAAAAGAAAAGCCTCAAGGAGAAATGCTTCAAAAAGGAGCGCAGTACTCTAGGCGATAATAAAAAAAAAATCACATTGATGGCATAATGCATATAAAATACATTTTGAGAAATATATGCTACCTGTATGTAACTCGCACCAAATAAGGCACCATTCCCCAGTTGAAACTGAATCCTGAAATCTTTACCCTATAAAGAATGAAAGGAAACATTCAAACTTGTGAAAAATGAAATGGCATTAGCAATAAAAGCAATCTTATAATCATTTCAGCAGATCTAAAGCATTTTCTTCATCCTGATAATCAAAATGAATAACTGAATCTTTCATGACATGGGAACACCATTTGTATGAACATGATAGATGCTTAGGGAAAATAATAGTCAAAAGAAAGATAGATATGCAGGAAAAGCAACAATATATGATGCAGACATATTGATTCATGAGAAAACAACTAAACTAGGAAATTGCATTCAGAATCTAAATTTTTTTAGAAAATTAATGGATATATATAAATACATAAATACATACACACAGAGAAAGTACAACAGAAAAAGGGGAGTTAAAAAGTAAGGGTGCCTGACCTTGTAATCAAAATTGACCATACCATGTGACATATGTGGCTCACTTGTGAGCTGTATAAAATACATGCAAGTTATTAATATCAAGAATAACTCTATCTAAAAGACACTCATAACATGACATCCACAAATCAAAATAAAAAAAAGGTATCCATATATAAAAAATTTAGAAGTAAACGTCAAAGACCTGAGAATTCGCCTTCAAGATAAGATTATCAGTCAAATCACACTTCACTCTTGCATTAAGCCTCCCATCAGTCAATATCCTCCCAAAGAGCATTAACTGTAAGACACCAATTGACTCCACAAAGTTAAACCAAAGATCCAAGAAACATATACCTGTTTTAATTGGCTAAAAGCTATAAAAAGCCATTGAGAAAATAAATGTGGTTACAGATGCCCACCTTTGGGTCCAGAAAATTAGCGCCAAATTCATAATGTGCAGTAGGGATTTTGATGGTTTCGGAAGCTTGTGAAGGAACCTCCATAGGCCCCATGAACACACTGATAGATAGATCAGAAGCAAATAATTACTCAAAACAAAAAGAGAAAAGTAAAATAAAAATGACATATACTGATCTCAACCCCCCTCCCTCGGGTGGAAGGGAGAAATTTACCTATGACTGAGGGAGAATTTCTGGTTGAGCCCCTTGGTGAAATCAAAGCGCATTCCCTCAAAAAGTTCCGGCTTTAAGGACACTGTCAAACACGTCAAATGGAACCCAATAACCATATTTCAAAACATGATTGACAAGATTTTCAGACTGTACTGCTTAAAGGCTTCACTACCATAGGTGCTCATTACCATAAGATTTTTTTGGGGGATAAATAACAGCCACATCATTTCAATAAAAACTCCTAACTGCCCAAACAGGCAGCAGGCCAGAAGATTATGAATACAATCAAAAAGGAAAGGAAAAAAGTTACAAATTGATTCCCGGCCCTGGTCAACCCCAAACCAACTGATCCTTACAGCCCCAGATCTTGTTAAGGAGTCAACCAATACATTTAGACACCAGAAGAAAATAGAAAACGAGAATCTCTTTTGAATAGGAAAATGTAATTAAACCATTAGAAGCCAAAAAAAAAAGGAAACAGGGAATAATTGCTCCAAAGCCTATACATCTACCATAATAGAGGGTAGAGAGATCCTGCTTAGGGGCTCCCAAATTTGACAGCTAAAGCAGAGTTCCATGCATGTTGGATACTCTATAAATTATGAATTTAGTGTATGTTTAGTTTGATATTTATGTAACATATAATGTGCTTAACATTGTAAGTAGAACTCCCGGGACTCAAAAACTGTGGTAAACTGGCTGAAGAAACGGGAGGGAAAATTTTGGCAGTTAAGGAATGAGTTCAGGCACTTCAAACAGGCTTCTAAAGACATGGTTATTCAAATAAAATGGATTAGAAGATCAGCTGATGATCTAGCTAAGCAAGGAGTTAAGAGAGAATCTATGTTTTGGGCTATATTCTAGTTAGTACGATGTTTCTGTCGGGTTACTTTTTGGGCTGTGTTGTAATTAAAGGGATTGTTTTTGGGTTTGTTTGGGGCTGTGATGTATTCAGTGGACAAAGTGGAATGCTTGTCTGTCATAACTTCTTGTTGTACTTGATTCTCTAAGTAATGAATTTTTTCTGTGTTGCTGATCAAAAAAAAAAAGTAGAACTCCCTAGATCAAAGGCAACAAAACACATAAATGCAGTCTAGGTCCCTAGTTACTTGTGTGTTATACATATTGAACAGTTCAAGACCCAACTACTGGGCGGTCCTACCTAATAGGGGAGGGGGCAAACACCAAAACTCAACATGCTCCAAGGACACTTAACCTTCTTATTTATGCATCAACCTTGGAACTTCTTTATTTTTTTTGAAAGGTAATATAATCATTAAAAGCCAAGACCCAAAAAAGTATGATGGTGGTATGGATCCAAAGGTGGGGTGTTCACACCCTTTTAGAGGCACCTAGAGGTGTACACAGGCGGCCCGCGCAAAGTGCGGGTCATGTCGTGCTGGCCCGCAGACCGTCACGGGTCATGCCACCCTCCCCAGTGAAAAGTTTGGGGGTTGGCCCAGCACAACCCATGGCCCAAGCCTGTATGGGCCCGTTCCGTGCCATGTTGTGCCGCGGACCGGGCTGGCCCATGGGCCAAGCCTTAGCCCAAGCTGGGCCATGGACCGGGCCAAAGCTATTTTTGCCTATTTATTTAAAAAAAATTGAAAAAAAACTTAAAATTTTAATTTTATATGAATTTTGATGTATACAATTACTTATATATACAATAATTAAATAAATTAGTATAATAAAATTGAAAAAAATTGTTTATTTTATTAATATATTATATACTATATAATATTATATAATGATAATTTATATAATATATTATATATAAATATATATAAATATATAAAATATATAATATATTATATATGTAAATAGTATAAATGGGCCATGTCGGGCCGGGCCACAGGCTGGGCCGTGCCAGCACGCAGGCCGCGGGCAGCACGACCCGCTTGGTCATGTCATGCCGGCCCGGCCCGCAAACCTAAAACCCTAGGCCCAACACAGCATAGACCATTGTGTCGGGCCAGTCCAAAGTCGGGTCAGGCCGTGCCGGGCCGTGGGCAGCACAACCCGATTTACACCTCTAGAGGCACCTGACTCTCCAATGGTGCAGTGGAAATGGATATGGAGAGCTGGCGTCCCATTCAAGACGGCCTTCTTTGTTTGGACTGCTATTCTTGAGAAGGTTCCCACAGTAGACTGCCTATTGGTTAGGGATAATGGGGTTTGTGGAGAAGCAGGTGAATAAGTGAACCATTTGCTGATTCATTGCCCTTTTTCTTATAAGATATGGATGCATCTTGTTAGGTTTTTTGGGGCCTGCTGGGTGAAGTCAGACAGAGTTCAAAGTCTGTTCGATTCTTGGCAGAAAGCTGTGTCCTGTAGAAGAGGAAAGCATTTGTGGTCTATGGTGCGCTTTGCTGTTTGCAGAAGTATATGGAAGGAAAGGAACAGGAGGATTTTTGAAAACAAACTCCTTTCTTTTGAATAGTTGGTGGGCAAGGTGGAAAGAGTGATTTTCAGATAGGCGGGGCTGAGAAGAGACTTTGCTGCGTTACATTCCAGAATCTCTCTTCAAATTAGAATCAAACTATCTTTTTGTGAATATGTACATATAACCACCATACACACTACTCTCATCTAATATAATCTATACACTCTTCAACCTTGGAGCTTTTGAATGGTATCAAATTATCAATATAATTTTTGTCTGATAATAAGCATGCATGAGGAGACAGGTGCTAGAATATTCTACAAATTCTGTGGCCCCAGAATCCCAGACCATGGCTTTCAGTAGCATGTTGTAAGTGTATTACATGTATGACAACAAATAGATATAATTACTGTTGATTCTTGGTGATCTTTATTGATACCTTTTCGTACAGCAGAACAGATTTTCTTATTGATCCATCTAGCAAGGAGATGCTACTGGGATGTCAACCATGACACCCATTTCTCATGTGCCAAGTATCACAACACATCTTTTTACCACATGTAAAAAGAAAGATCTGTGCTCTAGCTATTTTTTATCTTAAATGTAAAACTAAAAGTCAACTACATAAGCTGATATCAGTATGGGAAACCAAACAAATAGCCAACTTAATGCGTCTTTGAAGAGTAGAACACATGGACTTTCCAAATGAGGAAAGCAATTTCAACAACCTAGAAATCTTAGACTTGGTGGTATATTTGGTGGCCCAACAGGACTCCAAGTATGACATCCCAGGCTCAGTTACTCACAGGGGCAAGTTTCAACCCAACAACCCCTGCCAGACTGCCATGTTTATCTGGTCCCTTTTTTATGGTCATTTATCTGGTCTTTTCTACAACAAGAAAATGAAGCTTTCCATGACTAACATTGCTTGGAAAGAGTAAAATTATATTGGGTACATTACCAACTTGAGTTGGGTTAGCAAAATCCATGGCTTATCCAGAATGTCCCTATCTGTTAATTAAACTGAGTGGAATGAACATGTGTTACCTCAATAATGCTGGACCTGTAAAAAAAAAATGGCCAAAAGTCTTCTATAGAAATCAAAGATTAGGCTTCTATGAATATCTAAAGGAAAACAAAGGCCTGTGGTGCGATTGAATTGGGGTTTTAAGGCCGTAATTTGCAACAATAAGTTCTCACATGCAAACCAAACCAAATGACCAAGCGGATGAGATAAAAGGAATGATGGGTTGAGAAAGATCAGTATCAAACTGGAATTAGACACCCTCGTCTTGCTTCTTTGAGGCTTAGTTTAAGTATACCCAACAAAAGAAGCTGGACAGGACTTAAAAGTGCTCAAATATTAAGAAAACAAGTGGAATCAAATCAAATCTTGGTGATCCAATCAAATTATACTGGGAAAATCTTTCGTATAATATCATCTTTCTTTAAAAAAATCTTTACTATTTGAAAAATCACATGAGACCTACATGAGTTGGCAACCAACTTCTTGGGCTTGCTAGAATAAGTTTACTGTTATGGCCCTTAGGCTCAATTCAACAATTAATCAGGTTTGGACTTGCTGGGGATTTTCAAAGGGACATGGAATTGAGCCAGATTCAAATGGATTTGTGAATCTGATTGCTCGTTCATCATAAGAGCTCCCAGACAGAGCGGTAAAAATAAATAAATAAGAGCCATTCTGGATAGACCATACAAATCTAGTAAGGAATGGATCCAACTTTCCTTTCTGCCTTTCACTTCTGCATCAATTGAATCAACTGAAACACAGAAGTATATTTAGAGAAGGAACACATGATATCATATTGTAAAAATATTGTCCAATGGAACCGATAACAAAAATATTCTCCTATGGGAGATCTTCCAATTCATGATAAAAATTTTCAACTCTTCCAACCACACCCAAAGGCACCAGCAAGTGAAAATACCTAGCTCTGCCCCTGGCAACAAAGGGGTGCCAGCACTGTTGCCAGTTTGCTTGTTGACTCATGAGATCACATGAGAAATCATTATCTGCATTATGGTTCATGTATGTACATATACATGTCTATGTATATGTGCAGTTATTAGCACAGAGGAAGTAGATTCAATCAAAGCTAAAAACATAGGCAGTAGGCATTTACCTCTGCTTCAGATATTAAGTTTCTGATTTGATAGTTTATTACCTAGTAGTCATAAAATATATTAGACATTTTATATCAAAAAAATGCGTTTTATAAGACTCCTTCTATGCAATCAAATGAGGCTTCCATTAAGCTCCATTATTTCTGCAGTCTACAAATTGACCCTACAATAAAAAAGGGCAAGTATTTGTTTCCGCTTCCTTTTTTTGTCTGGTAAACATTTGTCAAGCTGGTCTGCTTCTGTAATACAGTACCGTGCCCATCGCATTAGACCAGTAGATATTAATTCGTAATACACCAATATTCATATCAACCTTCCTAAGTTTTGGATTCATTAGAAGCACCATTTTATTCAAAACGAATGAAAATCAAAACCGTTCAACATAAGTCAGAATTCGTGGACATGAAACCAAAGAACTATTTCCGTTATTTCATCTATTTACCATCCAATTCACACTTAAATAACTTAAATTGAAACCAAAAAAAAAAAAAGATAAGAAAAACCTAAGGGCAGATAATATCATAATAACCACAATAAACTCACTTGGACTTTAATGAGAACAAGTAAATTTGCAACAGAAAGAGAAAAGGAGATATAGTATTATATTAAGAAACACTCACTCAAAGCTTCCCGATGGATTTCTTCGTAAGGTATGGGGCAAGGAAGATTCAAATAGTCGATTTTCTCCGCAGTCTTGGGCTCATTTCCCTTAGCGGGTGTCATAGGAGGAGGAACAACACCTATGTGGGATGCCATTCTTTAAAATCCAAAACAGGGGAGCAATGGAGAAGAATAACGATAAACCAGGTTTTGCTCTACTTGGAACTCCTATGGAACGATTTTAGGGCAACAGAACAGAGGCAGGAGGGCTGCTGAGGGGTGGAGTATGCACATTAAGGGGAAAGAGGTAGTGTGGTGGTTCAGACTAAGCTCTTCCTGCCTGGGCTGCTGATTGCTGTTAGCGCAGTCAACTGACCGATAGAAGACGGGAAGAGACAGCAATGGAGGCCAAGCTTGGAAGGGCTGTGGCTTCAGCGCTCAGGAGGGGGTTTAGGCAGGGTTTTATCACGACAACCGGCAACCGGGCCCAAGATCAAGAATTGCATTGACTAGAGCGGGTTTAGAGTTTAGACCTTAGATCCTAGATCGGGTCGAATGCCACCCTGACCCTGACCCGGTAAGGTAACATATTGGACTTGACCAATGACTGAGTGGCGAATTTTGTCTTCCACATGACATAGTGGGCTTTTTGTTGGAAGGGAGAAGAGAAAAAATCTTCAGTTCCAGTTTTCCACCACAAAATTGTAAAACTCTACTAGTTTTTCTGTTTACCAATGTATAGTATAGGACTTTTGTCAGGTTTTGCTGGGTTTGGGCTTGCATTATATAATTTATAAAAAGTTGGGCTCCGCGAGACCCATAGTCCATGGTATGTTATAACTGGATTATTTAACAGCATCCTGCACATGGATCAAGAAGAAGAAGAAGATCAAATATGGCAGAGTATCAAGAGAGGATTGTTGGATCGATCAGGGGAATTGTAGTAGTACTGTATCAAGTTTGAACAACCTTGAGCTTGGTTCATTTCGTCTGGTAGAAGCTTTCCAACTGACTTTAATTCTCCGGAACCATCTTTCAATTATTTCTCTCTCTCTCACTCAACTTTATTTAATTTGCTATCGTAGAATCTCCTTGCATGCATGTGTTCTTTTCAGTAGGTATTACATCTTAATCTTTGTATATATTCTTGTAATTAATTAACTAAATCTTACTGTAACGCTTTCCCTAAATCTGTCTTAATCCGAACTTAAACTCCTTCGCGTTTAATTGTAGTCTATTTAACCCATGTTAAGTGTTAACCTAACCTCTTAGCTTTCACTTCATTTCGTTTTAATCAACGGTCTTAGGGCTGTGTGCAGCACTGCACTGGTGTTTCCCATAAGTGTTCAAGTTATTGCAGAAGAGGGTGGTTGTCCGGTTGATAGAACTGATAACTCGAGTAGAAGGAGAAACTACTCTGATTCATTCTTTTTCTTCTTATCTTTTTCCTTTGCAAAGAATGAGTTATATATATACACCTCTCCTAGTTACACACAAGCTATTATGATAAGAATTATCCCTGAATTAAGGGATATTCTCCTAGTTTAAAGCTCACGGCAATACTCCCCCTCACGTTGGTGCGTACAAATCTTGGATGCCCAACTTGCCAAGTGAATTGTAGAAGTTTTTACTGAATACAGCTTTTGTAAGTATATTTGCCAACTAACTGGTCTTCAGACTTGACAAAGGGAAATCGAATGATTCTATCTTCGATATTTTGTTTGATGAAATGCTGGTCCACCTCCACATGCTTTGTTCGATCATGTTGGACGGAATTCTGAGAGATGTCTATGGCAGCCTTGTTATCACAGAATAAGTCCATTTCAGAGGTTGGGGGGAAACCAATTTCAGTCATCAATCTTCTAAGCCAGAGTAGCTCGCAAAGCCCTTTAGCCATTCCTCGAAACTCAGCTTCAGCACTTGATAGGGCCACCACCTTTTGTTTTTTACTCCTCCACGTGACCAGATTCCCATCGACAAATGTAAAGTACCCCGAGGTGGATTTTCTATCTGAGATATTTCCGGCCCAATCTGCATTTGTATAGCCTTCTATCTTTAGATGATTATTTTTTTAGAACATAAGTCCTTTTCCAGAAGAGGACTTCAAGTATCGAACAATTCGCATTACAGCATTCATGTGATCTTCGCTTGGGCAATGCATGAACTGACTTACTACGCTGATAGCGTAGGCGATGTCTGGGACGAGTATGTGAGAGGTAAATAAGTTTACCAACCAACCTTTGATATCTCTCCTTATTGGTAAGTACTTGGTTTGGGTATTCTCTAAGTTTATGGTTTTGAACAATTGGTGTGTCTGCTGGCTTGCACTCTAACTATCCCACTTTGGAGAGCAAATCCAATGTGTATTTCCGTTGAGACAGAAATATACCTTCCCTTGATCTAGCAACTTCAATTCCTAGAAAATACTTGAGCCCGCCTAAGTTCTTCATTTCAAACTCAGTTGCCAATTGCTTTTGCAATGTTGCTATTTCTCCTGAATCATTCCCTGTGATAATCATATCATCCACGTATATTATTAGAGCTATCACCCTCCCTCGTTGGTGCTTCAGAAATAGTGTATGGTCTGAATTGCTTTGTTGGAAGCCATATTTCCTCATCGCAAGACTAAACCGCCCAAACCATGCCCACAGTGATTGTTTTAGTCCATATAGTGCTCGTTGTAGCTTACACACAACTTGGTTCTTGGAATTCGCTGTATAACCAGGTGGGATGTCCATGTATACCTCCTCCTCAAGATCACCATGGAGGAAGGCGTTTTTTACATCAAACTGGTGCAGTGGCCAATCAAGGTTTGCTGCAAGAGATAATAAAACTCTGATTGTATTCAACTTGGCCACTGGTGAGAAGGTCTCTTGATAATCTACGCCCTGTGTCTGGTATAACCTTTTGCGACCAACCTCGCTTTGTATCTCTCGATTGTCCCGTCCGCCTTGTATTTAACAAAAAATACCCTCTTACACCCTACAAGTCTTTTCCCTTCGGGCAAGGTAACCAGAGTCCATGTTTTGTTCTTCAATAGTGCCTCCATCTCTTCTTGTATGGCCTGAGTCCATTTCGGGTTTGTCAAAGCTTCTTGAACACTAGCGGGAATATGATTTGAGGACAATTCTTGCACAAATGTTTTTAGAGGTTTGGAGAATCTCCTTGTTGATACATAATTGGCAATTGTATACTTTGACCTCCGATCCTCAACATCTGGAGAATATCTATTTGGCGGTTTGTCACGATTATGCCTGAAAGGTAAAGTGTAACCAACCGAAGTATTCATATCGTTAGAGCTTGAAAGTGTGGTAGGAGAGATTACCTCAGGGATGCTCTCACGCGCCTCCGGGATATCCTCAGGAGGTGGGCCTTCCGGTACTGGGGAGGTTGGGGTTTCTATTTCTTCTGCTGGGAGAGGCAATGTAGACGTTGGGGTCTCTGTAGATGTCTCTGGTGCTGTCTCTATAGGTGTCTTACCAGTTGCTTCATTGACCACCATCTCTGTTGAAGCACTCGTATTCAGTCAGTCGAGTAAAAACTAGTTCTGTTCTTCACTCTGGCTCTCCCCCTGAAGAGAAGAATTGGTTTTGGAAGGAGAGTAGAATGTTTCAGATTCCATAAAGGTAACATCCATGGTAACATAGGTGTGGTGGGTGACTGGGTCATAGCATCAGTACCCTTTCTGGTGTAGCGCATACCCCAAAAATAAGCATCTAGTTACTCGTGAATCTAGTTTTGTGCGTTGATTTTTATGTAGATGCACGAACGCCACACAGCCAAAAACTTGAGGTGGAATCATCAAAACGGATGGCAATGAGACATGTGATGAAAGAACTTGTAATGGTGTTTTAAACTGCAAGACCCGTGATGGCATTGGGTTAAGGAGGTGCACGGCGGTAGCAACAGCATCAGCCCAATGTCGGTTAGGTACATGTGCTCCAAGTAACAGAGCGCGAGCAGTTTCGAGTATGTGCCGGTTCTTCCTCTTAGCAATGCCATTTTGCTGTGGAGTCTGTGGGCATGAAATTTCATGAAGTAACCCATGAATCCGGAAATAATCTTGGAACCGTTGATTCATGTATTCTCCGCCATTATCAGACCTGAGTACCAGGATCTGTGATGTGAACTGAGTCTTCACCATCATATGGAAAGATTGAAATACAGTCAACACTTCATCTTTATGTTTCAGCAGATATAACAATGTCATGCGAGTGCAGTCATCAACAAAGATTACAAACCAGAGAAATCCAGACACTGTAGTTACCAGGGATGGCCCCCACACATCCGAGTGAATCAAAGCAAATGGAACTCTACTTTTATTCATACTTAAGGGATTGATAGTTCTATGACTCTTAGCTAAGATGCAAGTGTTACACTGAAAATCATAAGGCTGTATATCTGTAAATAACTCCGGAAATAAATGTTTCATGTAACCGAATGATGGATGTCCTAACCGGCGATGCCAAATCCAAATCTGTTGTTCTTTGGTGTTACTTTGATGATGTGCATGATGTGCTTGACCCGTGCTGAGATCATCCATGTAGTAGAGCCCCCCCCCCCCCCTCCTAGTACCACGCCCAAGGATATTGCAGGTGACAAGGTCACAGTGCCTGCTCCTGTGACTTGAGAGATAGTCCCATTGGCATTAGTAATTGTAATCCGTCTTGGTGGTGAAGTCTTTGAAAAATCAGTAGCATCATAAGTCATGTGGTCAGTAGCCCCTGAGTCAAATATTCATGCATTGTTATCAATAGTTTTGTTGGGAAGATTGTTACCTGAATCCGAGAGGTGTACGTCTCCCTGTGGTATGAATGAGAATTGAGATTCTGTTGTAACCATTGCAGCCTTACCACTAGTTTCAACCTTGCCTTGACGTTTCCGAGCTTGGAGTTCATGCCACCAGTCGGGATAGCCATGTAGCTTGAAGCAATTCTCTCGGGTATGCTTTGAGTTACCACAATGAGAACACTTAGTTCCACTAGAAGATGTTCGAGATTTAGAGGACGTACCGGATTTTCCGTTGCTTAAAGGCAGAGAACCCGTTGAGGAGGGCGTAGGTTGCCTAGTTTTAACACCTCTAGAGGCCAAAACAGCTCCTGGAGTTTCAATATTGTTACCAGTGATCATGACCCTCTGTCGGATAGCTTCTCTCTGAACATGTGTGTATGCTTGTTCAATAGTGGGGAACGGATGCATTTGGAGTACATCTGCCCGAATCTTGTCTAGTCTGTCATCAAGGCCATCCAAGAAGATATACACTCTCTCTTCTTGAAGAAGAGTATTGTACCATTGAATATCCGCCACACACTCCATCGGATTTGGACGGCAAAAATCAATTTCTCGCCACAAACCTTGGAGATTATTATAATACTTTTCAAGAGACCCTCTAGACTGGCGCAAGCGGGTCACACGGCGCCGGAGATCGTATACTTGCAAGGTATCACTGCCATCAAAGTACGTAGTAGCAACAGAATCCCACACCATCTTTGCTGTAGGGAATCGAATAAAGTTACCAATCAAGGATACGTCCATGGAGTTAATTAACCATCCCTTGACAATAGCGTTGTCGGTGCGCCACCTTTGAAAGGTTGGGTCAGTCTGTGGAGGCTAGGGAAGTTCGCCATTAATATATCCCAATTTGTCTCTGCCAGAGATATACATCTCAAAAACTTGGGACCAAAGAGCATAGTTGGTGCCATCCAACTTAATGCCGATCTGAGCGGCGGAGGTCTCTGTTGTCGAGGTCGGTCTGTGCAGGAGTTCGGTCACTCTGGTGGTCAATTTAGTGAGGGTAGGATTGGGTCATTGTTCTCCAAACGGATCTGAGGTTTCCGAATCGGACATGGTTGTGTCTGCTGAAGGGTGTTCTTGCCGATGGCGTCTCGGAGTAGAAGGGAGTCAATAATCGTACCTAACGCTGAGTGTTAGAGAACGATGTTCGGTCATTGCAGATTGCGAAGAAACAGGCGGGTTGCAGCGGCAGTAGCAGCAATCAACCACTGGCGACCATGGTGGAATCAATAGTTCTGATGTGAAGAAGAGGTGGGTTGCCATGACGAATGTCCATTTTGCACCGAAACGGCATACCATGATTGCCTGCATCGGGGACTCCGTGAGGAGGTCCTTGTACTAGTCTAAGAGACGGTGACAATTCTTGTAGAAGGAGATCAAAAAACCCAATTAGAGGGGTAGGTTGGTAGGCCATCGTTGGAGGACTTACACAGTATGAATACAGAGGCAAGAGGCAAAAGACAAAAGACAATCAATAGTGCCACTGCCCTTGTTTGATATTTTCCCAAAAAAGATATCCCATTTTTGGTTATTAGATAAGAATATTTTTTATTGATATTAAGGGCAAACAGTTGCCCTTATCTGCTATTAACCCTTCTTCTTATCATTGTCAAATGAAAAAAAATTGTATTTTTATCTCCTTTTGTAGCCATTCATTTCTTAATTTTTGGGCTCAAAATATTTCTTTTTTTTTTCTAGTATCTTATCTAGTATTTTTTGCAATGCATCTTTTTTCTCTGTAGTCCTATCTTGTTTGTCTTTTTCCTTTTTCGCCTTGTACTTTGTTTAATTCCTCTAGAATGTTTTGCTTTGTTTTTTATTAAAAACTATTCCCATACTCTACTTTGTTCCATTGTTATAAAGTGGTGGCCACTTGCTTGGATTTAACATAAAATTGGCTGCCACGAAAGCCACTAGCTTTGATACTCTATGCTTCCTTAACTACTTCCTCTATGTTTTGGTGGAAGTTCCACATTTGCTCATATCTAAAAGGTTTGGGTCCCCAATTTGATATATATGTAGTCTGTACTAAGTAGAAGGGGAGTGTGATTAGAGCTCATGAAAGATTTCTTAAAAGTGAAGAAATCTTTTGGGCACAAAAAGCCAAAATTGATTAGATGAATTTTGGAGACAAAAACAACAAAATTTTCCATACAATGGTTACTATTAGAAGAAATACAATTAGATTATTTAAATTAAAAAACGATGAGGATGACTGGATAGAAGACCAACAATAGTTAACAGACTTTATTGTCAAAAAATTTGAGGAGAGATTTAAGTCTGAGTATGTTCATGGGGTGGATGATTTCATCAAAAACATAAACCCATGCATCTCGGTGGAGCAAAACAAATTACTTTGTAAGGAAATTACAAATAAAGAGATTTGGGAAGCTGTTAACTCAATGAAAGACTTCAAAGCTCCATGCTCAAATGGGCTAAATGCTCTCTTCTTCAAAAAGTTTTGGAATATCATTGGAAACATGGTGTGCAATGTCATAAGAGAATTTTTTAATACCGGAAAATTAAACAAGGTTCTTAATGAAACATTCATCACTCTTATTCCCAAAGTTAAAAACCTAGATAATGTAAACAAATTCAGGCCTATAAGTCTTCGCAACATGATTTATAAAATCATTACCAAAATTCTGGTCGATAGACTTAAGTCCATCCTTAATGCTATTATCTCTCCATTTTAGAGTGTTTTTGTCCCACACAGACATATCAATGATGATATTCTTATTGCACATGAAATGCTCCATACAATGAAAAAGAAAAAAGGGAGCTCAAGCTTTTTAGCTTGTAAGGTTGATATGTAGAAGGTCTATGATAGGCTGGAATTGTTTTTTATAGATAAAATTCTTACAAAGTTTGGCTTCCATAGCAAATGGATTGACTGGGTCATGACTTGCGTTAAATCATTCTCCTATAAAATTTTGATTAATGGCTCCCCTTCTAGAAGTTTTGAACCTTCTAGGGGCATTAGGCAGGGAGATCCTCTATCCTTGTACATTTTTGTATTATGTGTTGAAGCTTTAACTAGGAACCTAATTGAAGAATCAAGTAAGCATAAGAGTCCAATTGGTTTTAAAGCCTCAAGGGATGGTCATTATACCACAATTCTTCAATTTGCAGATGATTGTCTTATTTTTGCAAAAGCTACTGATGGAGGATGATTTGGCTCAACCTCATGAACCTAGGACACGTGCGCATGACCTGGCTTGGTGAATAGTCCAGCCTAGCAGCACGATCCCGACTCGGCACAGAGGAAACGCCAAGTCAAAGACAGTCAACTCGCCGAGAGCTAATACCTCGGTGAGTCAGTCCCCCGCCTAGCTCGGAGAGCCCGGGATCTCCTCTAAGGGACGCCAAGCTTTACCCACCTGGGAAAGAGCACCTCGGTGCTTCGAGGCAGGGGCCCATCTAGCCTGAAGCACCCCAGTTTGTGGCAGCTCGGCGAGCCACATGAGGGAAAGCAGGAAGATCTCCTGCCCGATCGCCGTACCAGACAAATCTGGTGACAGCAGTCGTGTCCCTCGTCAGACAGCGTTGTGCCTGCCACCTTTAGAAGGTGTCCTACACTTGACAGACACGTACCCAGCGATGACGGCCCCATGCATGCCACCTCAGCCCTACCAATAACGGCTGCAGCAGGCTGGCAGTGACGGTTATACCTGCCCTGTCAGAGGCCGATGAGGAGAGGTAACATATTTTTGCTATAAGGAGTTTAGCATCAAGGAGAGAGAGGGATTCATCTACGGATGCGCGCTATCTCCACTCCTAGTCTTCATCTTCCTCCTTGCTTCTCCTACCAAGTACTAACTTAATCATCGAAGAGTTCCTGCCGGGTAACTCCCTCCAGGAATTTTCTTCTTCTCAGGTATCTTCCAGGAGCCACGTGAGCGCCAGCTAGGAGTGACCGGATCGTGCTACATCAGCTACCATTCCAGCTTGTGTGAAGATTAGGGAGATCCTTGATAAGTTTGTTGAAGGTTCAGGTCAAAACCTACACTTTGCTAAATTAGCTCTTAGAATCTCTAGTAACATCCTGTATAGATTGCAGAAGATTCTTTCAAGAATGCTTAAAATTCCTCTTGAGAGAAAAGACTCCACCTATTTAGGTGCTTCGGTCATCAATGGAAGAGTGTTAAAGGAAGTATTCAACAATCTTCGAGATAAAGTTAACAAAAAGTTGACTGGATGGAAGAGGAAGACTCTTTCTTTGGCTGGTAAAGCCACTTTATTTTACTGTTAGCTCTATGCCTTAATTTATCATAATATCGCTCTATGGTATAAATAAGTTGATATAATATCACTCTTGATCCTAATAAATCATATCGGATCGGATCGGAAAAGCCGCTCTGCTAATTAAACGGATCAAATTCGGATATTGGCTGATATGATCTGTTGTGACCCGATCTAATCTGTTAATTATGAAATATTATATTATTTATATATTATATATGTATATTTTATATATTATTATATTATATAAATAATATAATATATTATTTATATTATATAATATAAATATAATTGTAATTGAATCAGATATCCGATAATACATTCAAATTCGAATTCGAATCATGCTTTTGAAAATCTGATAGATCCTTATTGGATTTGGATCGGTCGGATTTTCTTAACGGATCGAAGGGGATATTCCCTTCCTAAATCCGATCTGATCCATTTGCAGCCTTAATTGTATCGAGCTTTGTCCAAATTCATGGTATTTTCGTTAAACTTAACTATGCCAGTATCAGCTAATATGAGCTCAAGATACTCACAGTCATAGAAATCAAGCGGAAGTCTCGGGATCCAGACCGTTATGTCTACATGCTTTTAGTTGGGATGTAAATAAGTTAAAACCTATCTTCCATTTGGAGAAAATAAAAACATCATTTCATTTTTTTTCAAACTAGTAGAATGATATTTGATATTGATGGTAATATTTGATTATGCTTTTATATCTCGGGCATAGATGAAAGTTTACATATTATTCAAGTTCTAAGACAATTATATAATACATAAATCCTCACAAAATGTCAAGACCTGAATTTTATAATATGCATATAATGTTAGTTGCAAATGCATAAGATTAAAACATTAATGCGCCAAATCAATGATAAAATTAACAGATATAATTCATCCCAATGAAACACAAAACTTGTAGAGAATAGGAGATGCCACTCTTAACCAACCTCATGTTTTGTGATAACCTAAAACCTATAAAAATAATTACTATTAATTGTAAGAAGTAAACAAAGCTATTATCTAAGATGACTATTAAATAACTTACATTTAAGCCTAAAAACATTTTCTTCTTACTTTTTAACTAGAGGAGATAAAGAAATTAGTTGGAAGCAAAAGTAATCAACCAACCACTAAAGTAACATGTATGCAAGCACCTTCTACACATGTTGAGCACCTCTACACATTTTTCCAAGAATAAAACAATCAAACAATTCATAATGTATCACAATGTTGCATACGATTGAGGACATGAGTTGTAGGCCCTACTTAACAACTGTCAACCACACACATGATAACATACAGTCCTAGTGGCCAAATGCCCTTATAAGACTTGGGCCTAATTTACAAACATGTTTAGGGCCCATGGAATGAAATTTATGTATTTTCATTTTCTATAATTTATGGTTTTTCTTTGTTTTTTGTAATTTCTATTATTTTTCATCAATTTTTATGATTTTGTACATTTTTGTAATTTTTTACGTATTTATTTATTTATTTGTAATTTATATTATTTTCTTCGTTTTTTGTGTTTTTCCATAATTATTTTGTGATTTATATTTTTTTTCTTATTTTCTACATTTTTCTATCTTTATTTATATATAATGTATTTTTTATAATTATATTTTTCTAGAATTCATGTATTATGTGAAAAAAATAATGGGTTGGGTTATTGTGGGTTTGGGTTGAACCCAAAATGGGTCATTAGCAGGTTGATGGGTCAGGTGGGTTGGGTTGAAGCTCAACCCAAACCTAAGTACCTAACCCATCGAATGGTTTTTTAGAAACAACACTAGCTTTTTTTTTTCATTTTTTCCAACAACTATCATGCACCCTCATATAGAATTGGGATATGTCAGAATAACAAAAAAACTAAGGGGTAGAATTAGTATGAAAAATCAAGGTCTTTCAACCACACTAACTCAATCGTTCTCATTTTATATATATGGTAGTAGATATACATTTTTATTTTATTCTACAATTTTTGTTCATTTTCTGTAGTTTATGGTTTTTCTTTGTTTTTTTTGTAATTTATGTTTTTCTATACTTTTTTTTATAAATTTTCTCTGTGTTTCTTTTTTTTTGTAATTTATATTATTTTCTTCATTTATGTGTTTTTTCACAATTATTTTGCAATGACAATATATACAATGGGAAAAAAATAGAAAGTTGAAGGTAAAGTTGGAAAGTAAAATTGGGGTCTTTTGACCAAATCTATTACAACATTCTCATTTTTCAGTATGGTATAGATTTGTAATCTATGTTATTTTTCTTCAATTTTTATGATTTTCTATATTTTTTGTAAATTTTCTATGTATTTCTTTGTTGTTTGTAATTTATATTATTTTCTTCATTTTATGTGTTTTTTTTTCATAATTATTTTGCAATGACATATATACAATGGGAAAAAATATAAAGTTGAGGGTAAAGTTGGAAAGCAAAATTAGGGTGTTTTGACCAAATCAACTGCAACATTCTCATTTTTTAGTATGGAATGTATAGAAATTTCTATGATTTTCTATATTTTTTTGTAAATTTTCTATGTATTTCTTTGTTTTTTTGTAATTTATATTATTTTCTTCATTTTATGGTTTTCATAATTATTTTGCAATGACAATATATACAATGGGAAAAAATAGAAAGTTGAGGGTAAAGTTGGAAAGTAAAACTAGGGTGTTTTGACCAAACCAATTGCAACATTCTCATTTTTTAGTATGATATAGAAAATTTTATTATTTTCTATATTTTTTGTGTATTTCTTTGTTTTTTTTTTGTAATTTATAGTATTTTATTCATTTTGAGGAAAAATGTGCATAGGATAAGAGGGATGCCATTTCTGCTTCCTCCTTCCTACTGTGAAGTAGGGGGAATGGATAAGATATACACCATTTTAAACCCTGGATTTTAAAATTTATGTCTTCACTTCATGTGTGAACGATGGTATTTGGCCTTTTGCCTCCTATCGTTCTACTTGTCAATGGTGGGGCCATTATTTGCATATCTAACAACTAGCATTTGGATATATGTTGATTCTAATTTGTTTATATTAACATTCGTTTGATTTATATAGAAGAATCCAAATCTCTTGCCAACAAAACACATTCCAAATCCCTATGGCCCTATCAAGTACCGAATCTCTATGGTATTACATTGGTAGGGTGTCAGATTATCAAACTGGCTCAATGATCATTGAGAAAAAAACACCATAAAATGAATCAATATAATGAACTTGAAAGCATTTCCCGATCAAATAAATATATTATGTTAACGAAGACCATCGAAACAAAGGGGAAATGGGAGAAAAATACCTAAAAAAACAAGGAGAGAAAAAAAGCTTCATTTAATCATATAATTGATTGTTCAGTGATGAAAACAGAGAGGTCGAAAAAATCTATTCCTCCCTTCAATTTGAATTCATGGTTTAGCCAAACCATTTGATACTTGACTTGTGTTGGCTCTAATCAGTGAAGAGGTTTATCAAGTAGGTGCTTTGGGAGAAGATAAGATAAAGCCTAAGGGGAGAGAGGAGTAGGTTCCACAATGGTTTTATTATTATTTTATTTGCTCTATCCCATTACAAGTGTTAACCATTAATTAAATAAAATTAAAAATAAATAAAAAACATCAAGGATAAAATTGGAAAGTGAAAATCAGGCTTTTTGACGAAGCATTGTCACCATCCTCATTTTTATAAATGAGAGATGATATAGAAATTTTAAATTTTTTACTTTTTAAAATTCACATGATTGGGGACTCCACCTATGAGTAATCAACATAATAGATATAGTAAGTGTTTGGCATCGATGCATTGCTTTAGAGCCATTTTCTGAGAAAATGGTGTTGTATCTATTGCACCATTTTATTAGAAAATGGATTATTTTTATTGTTTGGCATCGATTCTGCCACATAGGATGTTTAATGGGGAAAGGCACTAGTTGTATTTGGTATCAATGCTCTATAATTGTTTTCAGCATTGGTCCACATATCCAATGGTTTACATCAAGGTTTAAAATATCGATATGCCCGATACGCTGGTATATGCCCATACTGGCGTATCGGGCGAATTGATACAGTGTTTCAAGCCTTTTTTTTAATTTTTATTGCAACCGGTTCAGGGGGTCCGGTTTAGGTCTCCTCTACCCCTTGAACCAGTCAGACCTCCGATACACCCATTGTAGGGGCGTATCGGAGGGGTCCCAGAACGATATGTATCGGCTGATACGTGTCGATACTTTGAACCTTGGTTTACATGATAACACATTGATGCCACATCTTGGTACAGTTGGTAACAACGGTTATGAAAATGAAAAAACACCAAATTCAACGTTTTCTTAAACCATGCTTTCCCAAATTCCAATGCATGGCCGCATTTTGGAACAACGGTTCCAAACTAGACTGCATTTCTTGGCGTACCATTTTTTCTGATGTGATGCAGATGAGCCCTTTTCTGAAGCAACGACACTGCTCTAGTGATCTATTTATTAGGGAATACATTTCAAGAAAATCGCTAGTTTATATCGATTATGAAACACCAAACAACTTCATCTTATGTGCTCTGTTGTCTCTAAATGAATCAACTCTAGGTTTTCTCATCAGTCTTTCTCCAAAGCTTTGAGGAATTTAGTCCAACGTACGCCCCTTTCCTCATGTATTCTATCAGCCCTATATTTTAATTTTATAGTGAACTGGTTCTTTTTTTTGGTTAAAATGAGAACTGAGAATTTGATTTTGGATTCTTACATGTAGTGGGTTTTCTAAGAACATGGAAGGTTTGAAACCTAGGAAGGGAGCAGAATCATCAGGTATGTCTCAAAGAATAACAAATTTCTTTCTCTATAAATCCGATTGCGTTTTACGATCGTCTCACCATTAGGTTGTGTTTGGAAATGATGCAAACAAGTGTTAACGCAAATATGTAGAGTGTAAAACGGTTCATATAAATTATAAAATTGGGTTAGTTTTACATTGACAAACTTACCTTCTTACGAAACAGACTTTTATCTATAATGGATGCAAAGATAAATTCCAATAAATCATATCCTTTTTTTTAATTAAAATCTCACTTGAATGCGAATTTATTTCTTTTTTATTATCATACTTTTACATTTTATTATCAATATAAATGCATGATCTGTCATTTGTCAATGCATATAAATGTAATATTACCAAACACAGACAAAAGTAAATCAGAATATAAATTTACCCTAAACCTTGTCAATGCATATAAATGTAATGTTACCAAACACAGACAAAAGTAAATCAGAATGTAAATTTACCCTAAACCAGGATTTACATTCCATTTGCATCGTTTCCAAACACAGCCTTAACTTTGTCTTCCAAGTCTTTCTTTTTAGACCCGTCATCATCTTATAATCTCAGCCCTTCACGTCTTCCAAAACCCAGATAACTTAAACGTCTCAACCCATTTGCAGGTTCAATTTATTCATGTTATTGTTTTTTCAAGTTCATTTTGTTACTTCTCAGTGTTTGTTTTTGCCAGAACAAGCGTTGTTCAATGCTGTCTCAGGTGTGGATAAAGGCTTGAAACACTACAATTTTGCTGTTATGGCGTTATAGGTTGCAAGAAATGAGAACCTAGGTACGAACTTAAACATTTGTTTGTATTGCTAATATTGTTTTCACAAAGAAAATACATAATATATATATATATATTGAGCCCCAAAAGATACATATATAGTTGTATACGTGATTGGATCTCTTATTGTGGGTTAATACATACACTATACAAATAAGCCCTTTAAGCGGTGGTCAGGGACTCAGAGCCACCATCTAAGATTAGTTTACTAATTGTGTAAATACAATTTAGCATTTTCTAATAATTATTTTTGCAATTATTAAATAATTGCTAACATTAATAAAAACAATTAATTATATAATTCTATAATTATTATTGACTGTTATTACCAATAAATATTATAATTTATAATCTATTTAAAAAATTGAAAATAATAAAAGTTAGTAACATTTAATAATATTGTTTTACTAATAAATGATTATTAATTTTAAATCATTTTCACTAATTCAAAACAATGTTTTAAATATTGTCCTGGAAGTTGAACCATTTTTTCCTATGGGTATCAAGTCATTGGTTTGACCGTCCAAGCTAAATGGATCAAACTGTATATATGTACACATGCACGCATGTACGTATGTGTGATGTGTGTATGTATGTATGTATGTATATATGCATGCATGTATTTATATAAGTATAATGTATAAACATGTATTATACCAATAAAATAATGTGTAATTGTGTTCCACATAAAATATATGTATTAATTATATTTTTATTTCAATTTTTTAATTTTATTGTTAAAAATTGTAATTTGAGGCCAAAAAAGGTATTTTGGCAAAATTAGTGGGGCAAGGTGCTTTCAACCTTTGGGACGCAGATTTTAAAAGGTTATCCCAAATCGATATAAAGTTCTTTCAATCGGACAATTGGATGCAAAGTTTTGGCCTTGGAAGTTTGCATATATATACATTTAATATGCAACCTGTGACCTAGTGGTTTTTTGAACAAATCAACTGTTTTGACCAAACCCGGGTTCTAAAAAAATTACTTGAGTTGCGTTGTGGTTAGATTAACTAGACATAACAAGAAAAAAAAAAAAAACTTATATATATATAACGTCCCCTGGGTCCTGAAATGACACTGAAAGGATAGGAAAATTGTTTATTGGGCCGTGCTTGTCTTAAGAAGCTAAGCCTGGCACCAAAGTCACCTAGTGAGCGGGCTTGGGGCCTTATTTTAAGGTCCATGTCTCAAACAAGCCGAGTCTGGTCCGATCCGTGTTAACATGCCCTTTGACTCTGAGTCTGAACCCCTAATTGCCACGTGTAGGATTACTGAATCGTTTGGGTTCCATCTCTTGATGACCCAATTGACAGATCAACTCTTAAATATACAACTCGTTGGGCCCACGGAGAGCATGTATCTTCTAATGAAGAATGACCACGCCATCATTGATTCACTGATGGCTAAACTAATGGGAAGTCGGGAACTGCTTCTAACGACGGTTCACCTCATTGGACCGGCGGCCCTAAGACACTCGTTCAAACCCAAACCCAAAGGGCCAAAAAAAAAAAAAAAACAGTCTCCCAGTCTCCTGCCTCCATCCATCGTTCGAATTCCCTCCCCTGTCTTTTCTCTCTCTCTCATCCAAATCCCCCTAACCAAACCTAATGTGATTGTTAAGTGGGTGACAGTTGACGCTCCTTTTTTTCATTAGCAACCTTTGAATGAGAACTCATTTAGGGCCGATCCAATGAGATGAACCGCCCTTAGAGGCAGTTCCCGTTAGTTTGGCCTTCAACTAACAATAAAACAATAACAACGTGAATGCGCCTCATACCAAAAGTCAAAGCTGCCCTTCATAAGCCACGTGAGTGCGCCTCTAAAGTGCCTTATTGCACCACACACATGTGCGTAGTAAGCCTCCATACTCTCTTCTTTATTTGTAAGGACTGTAAATGAACTACTATTTAAAAACTCAAAACAAGTCTTGTAATTTTCCAATGTGTGATAAATTAAAAACCGGTTTTAATAAAAGAAAAAACTATTTTTCAAGACGTGTGAAAGTATATATATATTTTTTTATGTAATTGATCAATCAAATCCAATTGGATTTAATCTCTAATGAGATTAAAATCCAAGTATGTTTTTGCAGGAAAATTGTATCCTAATTGAGTCATGAATTGCTTAATCTTGATATAAATTTTCACCATTTGAAATATATAGATGGATGAAAAAAATTTATCCTCATAGGCTAATACAAACCCTATTTCTCTAAGAAGGCAAATGGTTTAATCTTAAAAGTATTTGTTCTATATACCAAAGAATCTGAAAGTACTTATTCTCTACTAGAAAACCAACTAAGTGGTGATCCATTGGTACATTAGCTGGGTCGTGTTAGTGGATATGCAAATTCGAGCCCCACTATTACCGCCTTTAAATATCAAAAAAAAAAACCACTAGAAAGAGGAAGAAATATTATCACTCTCAGCTCTTCTCTTGGCTTGGGCTATTAGGGGTACAATCAAGCTGAACTGAGCCAAACTTTGGCATATCTTGACTTGGGTCGATTAAAATACTATCATGTTCAAGTTTGAGTTTGAATTTTATTTGAATTATATTTTCTTGTTTGTGTGTGGTTTGATTAAATATTTCTTGAGTTGAATTTGATTCGAAAGCTGAAAAATGAATATAATTTTATATTATATGTATTGTACTAGTAGGGACCCGTCCGATGCACGGGATTTATTAAGCGAAAACTAAATAATAGAAATGGTTATTTACTAAAACACTCATAGTTTCATGGATTTACTAAAATTTACCCAATAATTTGTATTTTACTAAAACACCACTTATAATTTACTATGGATTTAATCAATATTCCGTTAGATGATAGTGGAAAATGACAATGTCAACCATAATGTTCATTTAAATAAATTTTATCAAAAGAAAATAAAAATAAAAATAAAAATACCATTTTTGCCCCTAATAAGACACAGGCAACCACTCTATTGGTTATATTTGGTCAATTTTGTTTTCTGTACAAAAAAAATAATAAGGGTATTTTTGGAATAAAAAATATGGCCCTAATGACAAAACAAACACTCCTTAATGAAATGTTGATTAAGTAAATAAGTTGTAAAATATATGAGATATTTTATTAAAATGAAAACTATAAGGTAGGTTTAAGTAAATATGTAAAACTCTAAGGTGTGTTCTACTAAATGACCCTAATAGAAACACATAAGGGTAGGGGTGTCAATGGACCGGTTTTGGGTTGGATTCCATCCAAATCAAAATCCATTTGGACGGACCAATAAGACATATTGAATTTGGATGGATTGGACAGACCAATATGACATATTGGATTGGACCTGGTCCGTCCATAATGAATTTATATTGGATTGAGCCAATATCTGGTCCATTAATAGAAAATAAGAACATAGGTGTCAATGGACCAGGTTTGAACAGATTGGACAGTCTCTGGACTGGTCCAAAATGGTCCAAAATATTCATTGGACTGGATTAGACCAGGTCCATTTGTAATGGACTCACATTGGACTGGACCGATTGGACCAAATCCAGTCCAATTGACACCCCTACATAAGAGTATACACTATTTTTTATTTTCAAAGTTATAAATAATCAATAATTATTCATATTTTATATACTACTTTTAATAAAATTTTTATAATACAAAAATAATAATAATTAATATCAATTAGGTTTATTCATTAAATTGATGAAACTGACCAACCCGATCAACTTGACCTGACCATATTGGATCAATTTTGCTTTGGTCATTTGTAAATCGACTAAAATTGGATGACTTGACCATTGATATATATTATCATTTTATATTTTAAATATAATTTTTAATATGAAAAAGCGGGAAATTTCTCATATTCTTAGTCTAAAATATTTTATATCATAAGTTTCATTTTTAAATTTATTTTTTAACAATTGCACTATCATTTTTAAAATTTAAATTTAATTTTCAAGTTTAAATCTTTTGAACCAATTGACCAAACCAAAAAATCGACCCAAACTGATACAACTTGAGTGGGTTGATTTTCACAAATGGTCAGTCAGTTTCAATTGACTAAGTCAATTTGGTTGGCAAAACAACCTACAATCGAGCCGAACCAACTCATGAACACTCATAATTTCAGATAAATTAATAATCTCAACTTTGATAAATAACAACATTTTACTCTCCAATAATTGTTGAAAATTTATAGCAAAAATACACAATTATTGAAAAATATATTGATAACGAAAAAAAATACAATAATTGCAAGAATACAATAAGTACTAAAAATATATTAAATTAGTCAATAAATAGTATAATCTCAAATAATAGTATAATCTCTAATAAATATTAATCAATAAGTTATATAAAAAATACAATAAATAAAATAAACAAAATTTAAAAATTTCAATAATAGTTGATTAATCTCCAATAGTTATTGAAAGTTTTTGATAAATAACAAAAAAAATAAATAAATTTATACATAATTATATTGAAAATACATTTATGACAAAAAACAATAAATAATTACTGAAATACAATAAATATTAATATTAGAATATATAATTATCTAATAAATATATATTAAGAGTTTAAAAGTATTATTAATAAATATTAATTTTTATGAATGTTATTTTCTCGAATTATTAATTGATATAACTGAGATTAGTTACTTACAATATTATGTAAAAATATTAAATTATCATTAAACTTATTTAATTATTAAATTTGTAAAATATTAAATTATTATTATTTTCAATATTATGTTATAGTTATTTTTCTACTTTTCATATTGTTTTAAATTTATTACATAGCTTCTTTATTTTAACTAATTTAAAATCTAGTTATGTTAAATATTTTATTTATTTAAAATATTTAGTTACTTAACTACTAAAGTAATATGTAAAATATTTAAATTTTAAAATATTATCTATTTGTTGAATTTAATAATCCATACAATAATAATTTATACTATTATTACATAATTTTATTATTAATTTTGTAAGGTATTGAATTATTATTAATTTCAATATTATGCTATAATTATTTTTCTACTTTGTTATTTTAACTATTTAAAATCTAGTTATGTTAAATATTTATTTACATATTTAAATAATATGTACAATATTTAAATTTTTTGTTATTTGAATTTTATTTATTTAAAGCTATTATATATTACTAAATAGTTTGTTATATAGTTATTTATATATTTATAATATTTGTTATTTATGATATTTATTTATTGAAATATTTAAATAAGATTTTATTTTTTAATGTTAAGTTTTTATTATTTGAATAAAATTTAAATTGATAGTCCAGAAAAACAGAATTTAAATTGTTAGTACATAATTTCGTGATATATTTTATAAAAATATAATTTTTTTTTGTGTTTTTAATAAATATTTTAAAGTTATTATATAATTTTGTTTGAATATTTAAATTTTTTAATCCAAACTTTCTTTAGATAGATATAGATAAAAAGTTGGGGAGAGGAAAAATAGGAATTAGAGATAATTTAGGAGATAAACTCTCTACTAAATTAGAGATAATTTTTTAGATAAATAGGAATTAGAGATAATTTAGAGGATAAATAGAAATTAGAGATAATTTTGGAGAAAGTGAGGGAGGTAGTTTAGAATGAGAGATTATTTAGGTTATTGGAAAAGTGCATGTCATTGGTTGTTTAAAAAATGACATGAAATAAAAAGAAATAAAAAATTCAAAAAAAGGAGAAAATTTCTTGACCACTTTATTTTAATATATATATATATATATAAATTGTAATATATATTATATTCTGATATTATAGATAGAATAAAAATATATATATATATATTTATTTATAATATATATTCTACAATATATGTATATATGTTAATAAAACCAAACTTGCTTGCTTTCAATAATTTTAAACTTAGAATCGAACCTCATCAAACTCAAACCTGAACTATTTGATTATAGCTGGATTCAAATGCAGCCTGAATGGGAAAAACAATTTCACTTTTTCCAGGGATCCCTATTTCCCGCATCATCAAGCAAGTCAGATTGTTGATTCGATCTGGTCTACACACCACTTGGATGGCTAAGATCATCAGATTGGTATTGGTAGATCACTGCCCAATGAGATGGCTCAGATAAATAGATTGATGACACTTGGTTGGCTTACATTTTCTTTTTGGGCCTTGGCACAATTACTGTTAAGCTGGCTTAGATCATGGAATCCATGATGTCACACCATTAAATGGTTCCAGTTGGGTGACAGGCGATCTAAACGCTGCCTTTGGCATAACTTACCCATGGCTTATCTCCCTATGAATAAGTAGGTTTTGGATTTTACGGATAAAGTTGGCGGGCTTTAGAAGATAAGATTGAATAATAAATAAGTTTTTAATAGGATAAGGGATAATCTGATAATTCAAAATTGTAAAATTTTATTAATGTACTAACGTTTTCATGGGATAGTCAAAACTTCTTTTACTTGACCCACCTTTTTATCCTTATTACACGGAAAAGGAGAATGTCTTAATTACCATAAAGGCAAACGTAGCCTAAGGGCCCATTTCCATTTGTGAGGGCTTTGAAGAAATTATCAAAAATAGTTTCACCGAAAAGTCGATTTCTGAGCTCATGTAAACCTAATTTTGACTTATTTTTACCAAACATGACTTGATGACTTGCCATTCGGGGCCTACCTTGCAATGATAGAGGTCGCTACTTAAAATCATCCCAAACAGACTCTTTCTCTCTCTCTCTCTCTATGCGAATCACTCGAGCATCATTGACTAATGTTGCCAATTGCCATTTGGACAAATTTTAGATATCCCAGATTATCATTTTTACTTTGAGGAACCTCCAGGTTGGCCCCAGATGAATAGATTTAGAATTTTAGATTGCCTCCATATGTTCAATCTTGGCCCACCACTTGGATTATTTATTACGACAATGGAAGAGCCCAAGGTTCATCTATGGGTCCTATGGGCCAGGATACCTGTTCAGAGAAGCTAAATTGGTCAAAGAGGTGGAGTTTTAAGAGTGTTTGGAACCATTTTTTTTGTTTTTTTTTTCAAAAAACGTTATTCTGTTTTTTTTTTTGTGATTTTTGAGAAAACGTTTTTTCATGGTGCTATTTTCTGAGTGGCATCGCATAGGAGCCACATCAGCCACCATACCATACTATAGAAAACACTTTGTGGAAAGAAAACAAAAAACAGAAAAAGTGGTGTTTTCTAAGATGGGCAGATTTTTGAAAAATGTCTATGCTGATGCGTTTTTTGCTGTTTTCTCAAAATTGGATGTAGCTCTGACATGACAGCGTTTTTTATTCAAAACTTCACAATGGTCCCAAACACTGCCTTAATTGTTTTCCTCTTTTTTTGCTAGAAAGAGGCAGGGCTACAAACAATATCCGATTAGTTCAAATCCGATCTAAGGGTGATCCGAAATCCACCCCTATCTCATCCCATATAATTTGGTTTGATTCGGAAATATTGTATTTTCACTAAATTGTCATATGTTCAAATTTCATCCAAGTAAATTTTATTCATTTTGTTCATAAAATAAACTATTAAAGTCAATTTTAGTTCATTTTATTAATAAAATGGAAAAATTCGAAATGCTGGAAATACACGATACTAGAAAGGATTTGACCAATAAAAAATCTCCATGAATTTTGATGAAAACCCACCTGACTGATAACCACTATTTTGACACCCATTGATTGGTTATAAGTTTTTGCGGTATCATATCTTCTTTCTAACATTATAGTCGAACTCTAATATAATATAATATAATACTTTGATTACTTTGAATCTAATTAATTTATACAATTTAATATTGGGTTATAATCTAAATTCAATTTAAACATGCTAGATATCCAATGGGTATGATGTGATATATGAATTCCAATATAAATAAATCAAATTTGGATCTACTTATATCCTTTTGCAGCCGTAGAAAGAGGTGGCATGGAGTCCGGATTAGCTGAAATGATTTGATTTGAGCACTACATAGTATGTATATTCATCTTCTTATAGTTTAGTCACATACAAGTGGATTAGTGGCAACTTTGGCAAGGTTATGGGCCATATGGCAATGAAAGCAAGTCACTGGGTAATTGCATCTCTCCAATTCTACTCATACAATCGTTTTATTTATTTATTTTTGGCCGTAGTACATTGATCTATTCTTCTGTTTCTTTCTTGTGCTTCTGGGTACATCTCTGTTGTCCCATAGGCCAATTTGGCAAGCTGTGGGTGGTTAAATCAAGGCTTCCATGTCAAGCCATATCAGCTCTTACAGCTTCCTGCATTGGATGACAGACTGCCATCTCAGGCTGGGCAGACCCTAGAACTGATGTAACAAGGGTGTGATAACACCAGTCCTTTAGTTGCATACTACTGCAATAGCTGACCTACATTATTGTGTCTGAATTTTGCTATTTCTGCGTGTATCTTTCCATCCAATTCATCCACTTGTGCTTTCCTTTCTTCATCATTGAGCAGTGCGGGCCTGTGCTTTCTTCACAACCACAGCTTCTACACATGTACGCCTATTCAAAATCAATAAAAGCAGAAGAAAAGAAAATGTAGCATCAAACAGAGACAAAAACATAGTAAGCAACCTGCTGTCTTATCCAGGAGATGATACACAATATATCAAATTTCAATGGATATATACATATCTCCTACTGCAGAATTAACTAATGCATATTTTTCTGATACACAGCAGACAGGGGCGCTGCAGAGGTGGGGAAAAGCCGAAAAGCATATAATTTGATTGATTTTCCCTCATTGGCTTAACATTTCCTTTTCTTCTTCTTCTTTGATATCTGAATGTTGGAAGCAATAAGTGATGCCGAACAAGAGTGGGTCACATGGTCTTTTTCCACGTGATCTCTCCAGTCTGATGATCACCATTGTTGCCCTTGTGGGTGGTCATCTTTGAATCCAATCTAGACATTCAGATGGTCTGGAACATAAGACCAAGAATTCTACAGTAATTGATAATAGATTGGTCCAGCTTTATGGGGACATGGTTTGAAGTTGATTATATATAATGACTGTTTTCTGTTGCTTGCAACTCAGAGCCACTCACCATCTACGATGAATCCAAAAGGCAGCCTAACTGTGGAAATCACAATGCCACACACAATTATATAAATTGATCTACCATTAATTTGAGATGGGGTTCTGGTTTAATTGAATTGGGTTCATACTGGATTGTGGTTAGATCCATTGGCAGCCTTAATTATAGGGAATGACCCATACCACAGTTTGAAGTTTGAACCACTGTATGTATATTCACTTGTGTCCACAAGGTGTCCCCAATCGGAAAATCCGGTCTAATTCCCATCCCTTGATTTGGGCTAAACCTTGGACAGGAGATGAACCTCTACAAGTTCTCCGCCATATATATGGACAGTGATAACCATTTAATATATATGCAGACTAATTTGACAGCTCCACTTACTTATCCACCATGAAGTCTCTCCTGTGGAGCCACTCCCATTTCCAGTTTATGATGAATCCACCACACCTCTATATATAATATTTGATCTATCCGTCCAATGGGGTTTCTGATAGGAATGTGACAGATCCGATAAGAGAACAGAAATAGTCACACACTAAAGTTAAATAGGAAGGATTAGAAATTGGAAGCCACCTTCTTGTACAGAAAGGATGAGTTTCTCTTGAGTCTTGAATGAATGTTCAGAAAGCAGGCGTAAGCAGAGAGTCACAAAAGAGCAGTAGCAGCAGCAAGTGTGCTAATTTTCTTTCTATAATATATACCTATTCAAGACTAGCTTCAACCACTACATGGCCACATTGAAGGGGCAGGGATCCACCATCTAATCACCAAAGAGAATAAATTCATTCATTACAACAGTAGAGAAAATACATCTCTATTACTTAAGTCAGATGGTAGTAATTCATTGACGACTTTATGAACTTTAGATGGACACTATAAATAAAATTGTGGATCTTGATCCGCATTGCACCACACTTTTTCTTTAACTTCTGTCAGATATTTATATTGTCAAGTAGCGGCTATATATCTATTTAATAATAACCTAACCTAGTTGAAGTGTATGGTTATTGTCTTGTCCCTATCCTAGAAGCGCTAGCAGTAAATACTTGACAAACTGTAACTGTATTATTGCCACAAAAGTGGGAGAGAGAGAGAGAGAGAGAGAGTATGGTGACCCATAATTTTTGCTGAACGATTTTTAAACACATATAGCAATGTTCCAAAACCTGGACAGTTCATCAACGAGGAAAATTTAAGAGACTGAATCAGAATCCAGAAGGATGGACCAAATAGATGTTAGATTTTGACAACTCAATAGACATCTGTGGTTAATGTTATGGTCTATCTCCACGATATGTGATGGTCTCTTTCCTTAGTTTGGATGCTGAAAGGCTTTTCTTCTTTTGTGAAAAAAGGTACGTAAATATGCTTTTGGATAAGTTAGACTTAAGAGACAGCAAGTTTAAGCCGTAGCAGGGGATGAGTGAAATTGGCCAATGGGTGAAGAAGTAAACAGAAATTTGCGAGGCACACAGTTTGAAGATAGCACTATATGTGTATTGAGGAGGGCCACGTCTCTCTCTCTCTCTCTCTCGTCAAAGAGAGAAGTGCTTCACTTGATCCGGTAACTGCAGTCCTCTCTCGGGACCAGCTTCGATGCTCATGACTTGGATGTCTCATTGTCCCAGTGTCTCTGGCTAGTTGCTCACCGCATGTCCATTTCTCAGATTGGTTCTCATGTCCTGTCCTCTAGGAAAGCCTACTAGGGGTAAGGGGTACTGGGGTACCACCCCTAACCCTTAATAGGAAGAGGGTATGTAGAGGGCAAAACTATTCCAGGGAACAACAGTTTAGGACCATGTCCCTTCCTGTCTAGCCAGTAGCCACAATTTCCAAAGGGCAAAGGGCAAAGGGCGGTGCCCAATTGCCTGTTACCACAAACTGTGCTGATCCTGACCCCTTGCAATGCCAATACAGGCAATACTCCTAGAATGATAAGAACGAGGAAGTGCCGGGCCACTGGGGCACCGACTGATTTGAACGGGTCCGCCCTTGGGCCTCTTCCCCTTGTAATCCAACAGGCAACACAAGGCCCTCGACATCTGGCCAAAATTATAACCTTTGTCAACATATATTTTGTCTATGAAAGCAGCATAATCTGTGAGAAGTCACCATCTCAGATGAAATCCACTTCAGTTTTTCTTCTGTGGATCACAAGTTCACAACTTCAACACTTGAGCATTCGATTGGCACCCCACCAACTTTGCTCTAGCCTCTAGGTATGGGTGAGTGGTTGCAACTTGCAAGGCAGCAGATTGGACTCACGGAACAAGGATGACCAAACAATATCACTTTAGAAAGCGTGGCGCATGCTCAAGGAAAGCAACCAAACAGACGCCCATTCGATAATTAGGATTTAGCAAGGGCTAAAGAAGCTGGTGGATTGGGTGGCAACGGTCACGTGGGGGCTCAACTAGCGTAGCTCAGTGAGCCTATGCAGGCCCATCCATTAGTGTTGGGTATGACCACCATCAAATGTAGTCCACGTTTTCCGCTTGTAGGTGGGCCTTTCCTGGACCTTAGATTTTGAACACATACCAAATGGATCAATCTTTTCGTGCTTACAGCCCTGCGTCAGCTGCTGTTTGAATGCCTCAACCGTTACCGCCTTGGTCGATCTGGGCTGGATCGTTCTGTGCATTTGGTGTTGTACTTTCTACTTTATACGGAACATATACTGATTTAGGCGAAACCAACAAATTATTCAATCAATCAATCAATCAATCTACCTAATAGATATCTATCTATGTTTCCATATCCATAGAAAAATAAATAATCAGTCATTCAGTCTAGGATTTGCAAGAATAATGAAGAATATTTATACAGTTAGAATAAATATATTATTTTTTTCACCTTACGCTATAAATATCTTTTGGAACCATCAATTGACTATAAATGCATGGGCTATTATTTGTATGTTTTGGCCAAGGGAGAAGGGGGACCATTTGTCATATCAGATGAATGCCAAAGATCAACTTAGATCAAATTAATCTTAATTGAACTGTCACGATCAATTCATTGGATGGGTACAGGAGATCTTGGTGCATCCATCAAATGATGTCCATGCATGTGGGTCATATTATCAAAAAACATTCAGATATCTCTCTTATCTCCCTGCAGGCAAGGGCCTTGATTATATCATAGACATGAAGCATTTAATATTTCTCCCCCCCAAGCACGTGCGACCACACGAGTTGAAGCACCTAGACAAGGCCAGGACCGAGGTGTGCCCACTACAGTCTATTATCTTTCAGGGAGTGATGGGCACTTGGGCAGGAATTGATGGGTCATGGGCCACAAGACCCATTGACTAACACAACATTATCTCATAGGCTCATAGCTATGAGGAAAGGAAGGCAGGGAGCTTAGAAAAAAAAATGGGTCTATTCATTCTGATTTCTTCTTTGATATTTGATATACACAAAAACACAGACGTAAAATGACTGACAGCAGCTGAGGCCAGTACTTCCAAAGGTACTGCCTACTGAGCCGAGAATCCAAGGAGACAAAACTCACTGCTCCAGTTCTCCTAAAACCCACAACACAAGTTTGTTTATCGACGGAAGGAGAAGGATAAGAGGTTGTTCCATGATTCCATCTCTCCCCACCATCTACCCAAAAGAAAGCTAAAACTTGGTATCAAGTGGGTCTCTCCAAAAGCTCAAAAATAGCTTCAACATATATTATTATTTATATGGAGTTGAGGTGCAGTGGATTATCAAAAGTGACCCCCCCCCCCCCCCACCCACCGCTACCGTCAATCATTTCAATGAATCTCTCCACCTATCTAGCTACAATCTCACAAATCCCTCCTTTTATATTTCTCTCTGTTGCTCTTGCCATAAGCACTAGCCCACGCATGTAAAGCCAGTTCAACAGCTAGCCCTCCTGCACATATCCTTATAATTAACAACCCAACCCAACCCTTATCAACAAGAACAACCAACCATGTCCATCACAGGATTCTCACACTCAGATAAGATTTACAGGTCAATTCACCGGAGAAATGATTCCGGTGAACTTGACGTGTTCGAAGCCGCACGGTACTTCTCCGGCTGCAACGAGGTCCCCGGGTTGATGAATGGTGCATCTTTTTCTCAAAGGAACATGAGAGAAGAGAGGCAGATGTGGGCAGGCAGAAGGATGAGCTTAGATATGCCGATGAGGAACCCACTTCCATCGGAGTCGCATCACAATATCGAAAGCCAAATCAAAGAGAAGAAGCACAAGCAACCCAGGTCTCCAGGTGGTAGACTTGCTAGCTTTCTGAATTCTTTATTCCACCAAGCCGCTTCTAAGAAGAAGAAATCAAAGTCCAGCGCGGAGTCGATGAAAGATGAAGAGGAGAGCCCAGGTGGGAGGAGAAAAAGGAGGAGCAGCATTAGTCATTTTCGAAGCACCAGCACTACCACCGATTCAAAGTCGTTGCATTCATCTTCAAGCTCTGGTTTTAGAACACCTCCTCCTTGTGCAAACACTCCTACAAAGATGTTCAAGGATATCAAGAGCTATTCAGACCACAAGCAGGTGGCGCCTTTGTCGACCAAGTATACTTGTGGGCAGGTAATAAGGAGTGTTAATGGTTTGGGTTTACACCACGATGAGGCGTTGAACGAGAAGAGAAACATGGATTTGAGTTGGTTGGATGAAAAACTGAAATTCAATGATGGGTTTCGGGAGAAAACTAAGAACGTAAATAGTGGGTTTTTGGAGAAAGATAGAACTTGGGTGGGAGAGTATAACTCGTCTGAGAAGAAGAATTTTACAAGTTTTGGTGAAGTAGATGATGGTGGGGAGAGTGATTCAAGCTCTGATCTGTTTGAGCTACAGAATTATGATTTGGGTTTCTACTCAAGTGGTCTACCTGTTTACGAGACCACTCAAATGGACGCCATTAAGAGAGGAGCACCAATTCTTAGCGGCAGTTGTGGCACCCGATGATATCATTTGTTTTTTTCCTGGGTTTTGATTATTGTGAATGTTTAGAAACCGTGATGAAGGTGGCGTTGTTTTAATTTGCTCAATCCCTTTGTCTTTGTATATGTGTTGGGATGTTTATGTTTGTGTTCTGCATTTCTTCTTTTCTTTGCTTATTCTGATTAAAATAAGCATTGATCATCCGCCATGAATAGTTTATATTTTAATCTAAGATTTTCTAGAGCAAGCCGGGAATGGTCAGTCATAAGTACAAACCGTAACTCAGTCAGGAGATTGAAGGCGTGCAACAGAAAACATATTTATTAAACCAAAATTGTTTTTGTATATTTGTAAAGTCGGGAATGATAATCGTTGATGTATGGTCGGTTCAGGCCTACAGACAGCACTTGATGAACATGTAAAAGGATCTCTGTTGCTTTTCCTATAAAGAAAGTAAAGGGATTTCTGTTTCTGCTTGTAGTTGTAGGGACGCGTAAAGAAGAGAATCATTTTTGTTAAGTTAGTATGGGATTTTAGAAACTCACTGTACTGTAACCCTTATTACAATCTTATGAAGTATTAGTCGTTTATCTGTCTATGAGTGGTAATTAATAAGGAAGCCGACAAGTATACAAGTTGTATTGTCTATGATCTTATCCCAATGCTCTGAGATATAAAATATGTCTTAAATTTGTATATATCTGATGTCCACATTAATATTGGGTTAGGAACTTAGGAAGTGGGGTTGTCTACAATAGGGGTAAGGGGTAGTTTAAAAAATTTACCCATTACCTAAAGGCGGCTTATACTGGCTAGATAGGGTGGTATGGACTATAGATGAGATGAGAAGCACATGGACCCACTTGATGTTGTCAAATCAATTGTCATTTGTCACTGGCCAAAAACTTTGTTACTCCTATTTGCTAGAGCTAATATGTATATGGGCTGAAATAGTTAGGCAGGAAACTCTCAGTTGTGAATTCCCTGCAGAGTCCACAGATTTGTAAATTAGGAGAGGTTTTGGGGTTAAAGCACAGACAAGTACGTGTTAGCAATGTGGGAAATGGATCCCCACCTGAGTTTAAAGTAAGCAGCCTGCCGTACAACACAATATTCCCTTCAAATCTCGCACTTTTTGGCATCGACCAAATTAATCAGGACTTAGGAGAGTACTGATCAGAGTGAGGTGGTGGTGAATTTGTCACTGAAATCTCATCCAAGGATCTCGACATAAAAAAGGAAGAAGCCTTGATACTGATCAGAGTGAGGTGGTGGTGAATTTGTCACTGAAATTTCATCCAAGGATCTCGACATAAAAAAGGAAGAAGCCTTGATATATGTGGTATTAATTAAGATGGTAATAATAAAGGCAAACAGCACAGACAGGAGAGAGGGAGACTGAATATGGTTTATGGATTAAAAATAAAACCCATCTGAAGTTAACTAGAATGCTTTAATTTACCTTGATTTGAGTAGTAGACACAAAAATAAATAAAGCAAGGCATTGCATGGTGGGGAGTGGGGAACTATGTCTATGTTGGAATCAGTTAAAGACAAATACATCTGGGTTAGCTCTTGCCTGCTCATCTCTCGCTTCTCATCATTATCATTGGACTATGCAACCTGGTCCAACTTTCATTGTTTAACCGGTTTCAAGTTTACCCATACCCAACCCACATCCCAAAAGAGTAGATGAAAGAAAACCCACTTAACTGTGCCTTCTATTACCCCCCGAAAGGGCCAAAACCAAAACTGACCAATCTTTCTCTCTGTGTGTGTGTGGTGGGGGCCGGGGGGTAAAAGAGAGGACAAGGGAGTTTGAAAGTGGGAGAAGAGTTGGGCTTTCCACGGCTGCAGTAGACGGCTAAATTTGCGGGAGCTAATGGGTATCGTGCGTCTTGTGCCCAAAGTGCTCCCAACCAACCACATTATCATCATTTATAGGAACTCCTTTCCTCCTTCCAAGGTTGGTGCTCCCTCGGCCCTCCTCTCATCCTCTCTCTCTCTCTCTCCCGTGATTCGTGAAGCATGCGATCTCGTGCACCAATGTGACGGTTCAGCACAGGCTTAGCCTTGCCTATGCTTGGTAGGCTTACGTTAGAGACATGTCCGTCATTTTCGCCTGTAAGATTTTTGGGAGAACTGATGTCATTTCAGCCAGACCACCAAAAGCTTAACGTACTCTTTGAGGAGGGGTGGTCGACCTCCTTGGGTGCATAACCTTGGCACTCCTAGACCTTCATCCCCTTACGGGGCGGCCCTGGTTAACGGCTAACATGGCTACCAGGGTTCCTCATGGGCGCACACTTGCTCATGGGGACAGTGTTGGATCGACACTGCGCTACCGATACTCAAGGGAGGCTTGGCATGCGGGCCTGGCTCAAGCATGTCCCTTCACCTCGCCAGTCCCTTGCCCAAGCTGATTGAGATATTCCGTTGCCCCTAGCGCACGGGTGTGTTCCGGCCCAAGCGGTTGCCTATCATCATGGCACATAGGTGCCTGTCATCATCGGCATACAAGAGACCCTTCACATCGGTGCCAAGTCACCTCATCGGCGCATGGTCGCCTTCCATTATGGTTGTCCCCCTTTAGCATGTAAGCGGCGCCTCCCATGGACCGGTCTGAGCCAGGAGAGTGCCCCGGCCATTGGAGTTGAGTTCATGATCTAGTGCTACTGACTTTGGTGGAGCCATCCCATCGGGCAACTCCTAGCCTCTAAGCGCATAAAGGCTTGTCCTGGCCTGCCTTGGCCAGGACGCCGCACGGGTTTCTTCCGCTGTAGAACTACCTCCGTGACAGTTGGTATCAAAGCAAGTTGGCTAATTGCAACAGCAGTTGGTTTTCAGCAGATTAGCCCAGAGCCAGTTGAAGCGGTCATTTCGACAAGCAGCATTTTGTGGGGTGCGGTCCCTAGGCACTTCCACCCAGGATCGAGCAGAATTCAGATCAGGCCTAGCAAGAGGCCATTTCATAGTTCGTGTCTCCATTCCAATGACATTAAAACAGCTTCCCTTGCGGTTGCAGACGCGATGGTTGCTGTCCTCATGCGGTGGCAGACGCGTGAGCCTTGATAGGAATGTGGGTACACTACTCGGGCAGATTGTTCATCAGGCCTATCAAGAGGCCATTCAATGTTCGCGTTCCCATTCCAATGACCCTAAAACAGCTTCCCTTGCGGTTGCAGACGCATTGGTTGTTGTCCTCATGCGGGGGCAAACGCGTGGGCCTTGTTAGGAATGTGGTTACGCTAGCTGTTGGAGCATGGCGGACCTACACCGGCAAAGTATCAGGTGGACATGCTCAGTTTTCAGGTTGAACACTTGCAACAGCAGAAGTTCATCACAAGGCGAGTGCTTGTTCGGCAACTCATGGGTAAAAGTTGCCACACTCGCGTTTGAAGCGGTCAGATCTCCTTGAGGCAGCAGCAGTGGGGCCCCCTCGGAGCGAACATGTAGCCCGAACCAGCGAGGTGAAGCGTAGTTTCGAGGGCCGTGAGAGCATAAGCCGTGTCTAGGTTTGAGTAACCCGCATAGGGCGAGGTGAAGACCGCAGGCCAGCATGGTGAAAGGGTACACCCAGTATCCATCACCAACAGCAGGAGTAGACCTATCAACGTGTTCGGTAGCATCACTGAAAAGCTACCAAGAAGACGGTTGAGCCTTGAGGTAAGATGATACATGAGGCGGACCTCCGCGAAGCACCACACACATTTCTTCGAGGGCCCTTCTTTCACAGTTCAACGACATAGCCATTGCGCGGTTTGAGTAACCTCGATAGTGGGGGTGAAGTCCAGGCAGGCCGGCATGGTGAAATGGTTCCGTCCCCATAAATGGACACCAACATAGGCAAGACCCGGGCTAGCCAGACGAGCCCTGGAACTGGCAAGGAAGTGGATGGCGCGGGACACAGACTCCCATTCACGAGGAAGACCCATTGTCGAGGACGACAATGGATTGAGTGGGGGAGCTTGTGACGGTTCAGCACAGGCTTAGCCTTGCCTACACTTGGCAGGCTTACATTAGGGACATGCCCGTCATTTTCGCCTGTAAGATTTTTGGGAGAACTGATGTCATCTTCAGGCAGACCACCAAAAGCTTAACGTACTCTTTGAGGAGGGGTGGTCGACCTCCTTGGGTGCCTAACCTTGGCACTCCTAGACCTTCATCCCCTTGCGGGGCGGCCTTGGTTAACGGCTAGCATGGCTACCAGGGTTCCTCATGGGCGTACACGGGGACAGTGTTGGACCGGCACTGCGCTACCGATACTCAAGGGGCTTGGCATGCGGGCCTGGCTCAAGCATGTCCCTTCACCTCGCCAGCCCCTTGCCCAAGCTGATTGAGCTATCCCGTTGCCCCTAGCGCACGGGTGTGTTTCGGCCAAAGCGGTTGCCTATCATCATGGCACACAGGTGCCTGTCATCATCGGCATACAGGAGACCCTTCACATCGGTGCCAAGTCACCTCATCGGCGCATGGTCGCCTTCCATTATGGTTGTCCCCCTTTAGCACGTAAGCGGCGCCTCCCATGGACTGGTTTGAGCCAGGAGAGTGCCCCAGCCATTGGACTTGAGGTCATGATCCAGTGCTACTAACTTTGGTGGAGCCATCCCATCGGGCAACTCCTAGCCTCTAAGCGCATAAAGGCTTGTCCTGGCTTGCCTTGGCCAGGACGCCGCACGGGTTTCTTCCGCTTAGAACTACCCCCGTGACACCAAGGCACTGTATGCACTTCATTAATTACCACCATCCCATATTGGATGAGTAATCTTGGGCTGGGTACTTTGATTTTTACCTAGGACTTTCAATGACAATGAGTAGGGTTGAACATTTGGTTTATTTGATTAAAAGCTGAATCAAATAAGTTAAAATTTTAAAAACCAAAGCAAAACTGAATTTCAAGAAAACCAAAATAACTGAAACTGAAAATTTTTGTTCAGTTAAAATCGAATTTCATTAACATATATATAATATTATATATATATATATATATATATTATTAAACTGAATTTTATTATAATATATAATATATGAATGTTATATATTATATGTTGTATAATAAAATTCAGTTAATTCAGTTTTTTTTCGACTAACCTAATTCCTAATTCTGAAAACTGAAATCTTCAAAAAACCAAAAAAACCAAAAAGCGGAATTTTTGGTTCAATTTTCGATTTCAACTGAATAATACTCACCCTAACATAGGGTTGTGTCATGTGTGTGAACCAGGTTAGGGTAAACTTAGACTACTCGACCTAGACCCTATAAGATTTGCAAGTAATAGACCCAAATCTGATCTCCTCATTACTCGGATTCATCAGGCCAGACTAGAAAATGAGACAAAGACCCAATTACAATTGAAATATTTCTTGCCTGGTAAGTCTTTTGAAAATCTCTTATGCACATGGCTAACATCTTATAAGAAATTATTTTAAATCCTAAATTAATTATGTTTGGTTCTAAGACATTTAAATCAGAATCCTATTAATTAAGGGTTTAGTAGTCAACAAAGACACACACACACAGAGATACAAGTGCTAATATTTCTTTCTACATAGAGGTCGCGGGGTGCAACTTCCATCAACTTATTCTCTTGCACGGAGTCTCCCAAGGAGGTCCCATGCATCTCTCAATTTGTAAGCATTAGTCCTCCAAGGTGGGGTGGTACTCAAGAACCATCAACCATGTATTTTTATTATTGCTGTAAGTGGTGGTGGCGTTTCCAGAACCGAGCTTTTTGCTTATATCTTGTCTCTTCGTGGACTTCCTAGAACTGGGTCTCCAATAGTTTTATCGATTTCATTGTCTCTGTTCTTCCGGCCAAAATATCCAACAACTATAAACCAATATATGCATTGAATCTATTCTAATGGCGAGATTCGTTTGCTACTTTGCAAGTGGAACCAAATTCAAAAGGAAAAAGTAACGGAAAGATGTTTCATATGAGATATATCCATCCACTGATATCATTTATCTGTTTCCCCAAATGGCAAGCAGCTCTATGATATGATGCTCTGTTGTTGTTGAGGAGTTTGGTTGACCTCTATCCAGTATCCAGGCCTTAGCCTACAGTTGTTGCCGATCCTATTCGACCCTGCAATAAACACAAGCCCAGAAACATTGAAAAAGACTCAACCCAGGATGGAAATGGACTCTACTGAGTATGTACCTAGCTAGTTTAAATTCTATTTTGTCAAAACATAACATATATATATATATATATATATATATACTGTGAGCAATTTATCTTCTTCAACAGTCTTAAGGTCCCTTCCTCCACTCCACCTATGCTCAGGAATTCAAAGTCACCCTGTACTATAGTTAGAGCATTATGATCAGGAGCTCGGTACTTGGTAGTAAAGAATAAAGATCAAACAGAATTTCATTACACCCAAGACAAGATGAGATTCGTTGAGGCCTTGATTTTGGGATAGATGCTCTCTATTACAGCTTTTATCTACACCCATTTGCTGAATGAATTACTAAACGTACCATATCATAAATCTAGGCCCAAAGGGCGTCCGTTGATCGAGGGTAACCGTGAATTCCATCCAAAGCAAGTGTTGTATTAAAGATGAAGATACAGTTTTACAAGAATTGTTTTAAATAACGAGTTACAATAAGAGGAGCCCAACAAACATGCCGACCAGTCCTGTTAGGCCCAAAGGACCTTGGCAAGCCCAATAGTATTCGTTTAGGTTGTTAATGAGATTTGGTCTTTGACAGGCTAAGCCCATTCTGAAATCATTATTTGCACCAGGTTTACACTTTGCGTCATTATTTAGAGCTTGAATCTCCTACCCACACTTAGGAAGTTAGGACCATCTCATGTACATGTATGGAGAGAGCACTGGCTGTAGTGTTCTGTGGGTAGGAAACCCAAAATGCATTATTTAGCCCGTGGGCCATTTATAAATGGATAGCCATTTGTAACTTACAACCAATCAATCGGTGGTGGATTTTCATCAAATTCAAGGGATTGTGATTAATCAAAGCTTGCATCATAGATTTTTTTTTTCTTTTTTTTTTAATTCCAATTAGATAAATTAATTAATTCCAAAGTGGTAAGGTGGAATCCACCTATTTAAATTTTGATTCTACAAATTGCATGATGACGCCCACTAATTTTGTAGGCAAAGTTCCAATACTACTGACCAAAGCACTAATGAGCGAACGTGGTCATTGACAACCTCTCAACAAAATAATACCCCATGTGAAATCAGGTTGTTGATTCGTTATTGCTGGAATTAAAAAATATAGATGTACGTTGCTACATGATTTGTATGGCATACAATATAAAAAAATATATATATTGCTATTTTTGTTTGGTTTACTTGTAAATTGACAAAGATTATTTTTGGTCAATTAAACATTCTCATGCTTAAATGTTTTAAAACCCGATCCAAAGAAAATTCCATTTTGTTCTTATAAAATTGATATTTACACCAACCTCACAACACTTCAGCGTGGATTAATAGCATTTTCCATGAATGAAAACATACAGCAAGTGTTGGGGAAAAATAGAACAATTTTGTGAGGATTAAATTCAATCTCATCCACATCCACAGATGGAAACTGCTTTTATCTGGTATCAGGGTTCAACCAACAACCATCGCTGAATAAACATATAAAAAGAGAAATAGACCGACCTATTCAACCTGGACGGTCAGCCCAACACTTAAAAGATAAAGGGTAAATTACAATGAACCCCACTGTATTATGAGGTAAGTGACAAAGACCCACCCCCCTGTACACTTCAATTTGCGATAAAGACCCCCTCCCCTTGAACTTTTACATTATGATAAATACCCCCTCGGTTAAGGTGTTAAATTATCAAAGTACCCTACTAAACTTTCTCTATTTTCTTTTTTTTTGTCATTTTTTTAAACCCTAACTAACCCAAACGGAGATATGTTGCTTCAACAAAGCGACCGAAAAAACAACATATTCTGATTTTCTGGTTCATGTTGACATGCTGATCTCTTCTCTCTCTTTCTGTAAATGAATCTTCTCCATTGGAGAAGACAATGGAGTTCACATCTGTGCCCCACAACATCCCACAGATTATTCCTGCCGTGTATTGAGAATATCTCCCGATAATATACCAGAAATGATGATATCATCGGGAGGTATACCCATTACATGGCAGGGATGTACTGTGAGACGTTGTGGGACACATACCTGAACTCAAGACAATGAACACTATAAAGTAAGATAATTTCATAAATTAAAAAAATGATAAAATAAATTAGAAAAAGGTAATTTGAATATTTAAAAAGCTTTAAACAATTATATAAGAATCTTTTTCGAAATTAATTGACAGTTGATGGAGAGGGTATTTGTCTAATGGCTAAAGGTAAGAGAGAGAGAGAGGTCTTTATCACTAATAAATAGTGAAAATAATACGGGGTGAGAGAGAGAGAGAGAGAGAGGATGACAATATATTGGCCAATACGCAATGGCGTGTTGAAGGGTTTATGCTACGCCATTTGACTTGAATATCTTAACCATCAAAAATCTTATTTCTTAAACCAAGAATCAAATTGGACGGTGCAAAGCAACTCTGCTAGCCTATTTAAAGCAGGCATAAGGGGAGTGCCAAAATCAAAAGTGCAGTGAAACCCCAAAGCAGCGAGTGGGAGGAAAGAGTAGACAAAGGGGGACGGCGGAAAGGGAGCTGAAGCTAGGGATAGTTTGGGTATGGATGGGTGGGAAAGAGAACGTCAGGATTTTTTAGAAATCTCCTCTCTCTTTCCGATCCCACCCATACCTAAGCTCTCCCTGTGTTCTTCCCTCTCCGTTGTGTCTCCTACATAGCTGGTTCCGGCGGTCGCAGTGGGAGGGTAAGTAGTCGGAACTCGGAAGCACTCTGGGTATGCTTTTACAGTTTTACTTTCTTTCTCAACTCTGGGATCACCCACACATTGTTTTGAAGTTGAAAAAAAAATCTGGCTGTATTTAATTTTATAGGATCATGCTCTGGCGCTCGGTTACAAACAGATCGGTTGTAGATGCTTGGCTGCTTGCCTTTGCCTTTGTAACAGAGTAGGGCTTAACTTTAACTTAACTTACATTTGCTTCACCATTCACCAATCCCAACAGGGCTCTGGATTTCTTAATTCGCATCACGTTCTGAGTGTGTAGGCAAGACTGATTCAATCCACGGTCAGGATTCTAAATTATAATCCCCATAGTTTAGTAGTAGCCCCTATAAATCATTTTACTCATGAATTTGACATCAATCTACGGTCAGGATTCATTCCTGTACGGTGGAACTAAAGAAAAGGAATTCTGAACTAGATTCATCGGTCCCAAAATTCTTCTACCCACTCGTTGCACCTATATCTAATATACGTTAAGATGCTTAACTATTCCTACCCTAACCCTATCGTTTGCAAGATAACCCACAAATATAGCCCTTAGTCCAATTCAGAGTTTTTCAGAATTTTATAGCCCCACCGTACATGGGGATGAATTTGACCGTGAATTGATGTTAAATTTACGGGCAGATGCGATTTATAGGAGGGGGGGCAGTCATTCACCATCTGACCATCCACCCTACCTTCAAACTCAGCAAATAAATTGAATTTTTTTCCCTGTTTTCCCATAGTATAGAAGTTTTTTTCATTGTGCCTCTTGGCTCATGAAAAAAATGGACCTCGTCCAATCCGGTTCAGTCCAATGTAAGTCTATTATAAATGGACCTGGTCCAATCAAATCCAATGATTATTTTGGACCATTTTAGACCGGTCTAGACACTAGCCAATTTATTCAAATTCCTGTTAATTTAGATTGGTTTCAATTTAAACCTGGTTCATTGACACCTGTTTTCATCTTCTATCAATGGACTAGATACTGGCTCAATCCAATATATAGGCCTTGTTTGGTTTGCAGGAATAAGGGTTTGGAATTGGAATTGCAATGGGCTATTCCGATTCTAATTGTTTGGTTGGACGGAATCGGAATCCCATTTCCATTCCTGCTGGAATGACACTCCCCCATTTGAGGGAATGGCCATTCCCTATCCCTCCTTTGGGAATGAAATCTCATTCCTATTGATTTTAATTCCCATTCCTATTCCTGTCTGAACCAAACAGATTATGAGAATGGACCATTCTGATTCCGATTCCAACTATGAACCAAATAGACCCCACAGAATTAGTAGGCAAGTCATCGAAGCTGATATTTACAACTAGATCTGAAAGAGTATGTGACTCATGAAGGCCAAGAAAAATTTCACAGTTGAATGTTTGCCTTTTGGTGCATGGAATCTATTTATAGGGGTGGGAGAGGAGATCCTGAAGAGTCATCCACACATAGCTCGGCTAGCTGAGGTTGTTGTTAAGGAGTGTCGTGGCTTGCCCTTGTGCTCTAATCACCGTTGGCTGGGCCATGACTATGAAGAAAATTCCCCAAGAATGGGAACATGCGATTACATTGCACCGCGCCAGGTCGCGCCAGGTCACGCCAAGCCAGCCAGACCGGTGCCCGGGGGGGGGGACCAACTTGGTAAGTTGTTGCCTGGGGGCTTGCTTAGTTGCCACGAGGTGCCACGTGTCGCAATTTCGCTGGAGGGCCAAATCTGCCATCATCAGATAGAGTCCAACCCAAAATCGGTCCATTGACACCCCTAACTTGAATTATTGAACTGCGGTTTGATTGAAGGTGTTTTTTTGTCGTGTGTGTGCAAAAAACGAGAATAATGTAAATGCCTTCAACATCAAGATAATTGCCATTGTAAGTAAGAAGCAGAAAAATGACGATTCCCCCAACTCGTCACCATTTGTAGCACCTTATCTGGATTCTGCGTCTTTAAACAGCATACTTGCGAGATGTTTGGGTGAGAGGTGGATGTCTTCGAAATGATAAACGACAATCCCCCATTTATTAGTTGTTTTTAGGGTAAATTATAAAGTAATTCCACTGGTGCTATAGGGTCAGTGACAAAGGATCCCTATACTTTCAATTTGCAATAAAGACCCTCTAAACTTAACCTTAGACAAAGACTCATTTTACCCTTTTCTTTAATTTATGAAATCATCTTACCATTTTTATACTTTACAATGTTCAGCTTAACTACTGAAATGGTTTCTAGTTCATTGTCTTCTCCACATAAAACCAATACAAAAAATTCATTTTTTTTATTCTCATAGAAATGAAAGAAATTTTATTCTCATAGAAATTCCTGAATTGTCTTGATAACAAGCTTATTGATTGCCGAGCTTTAATCTTTTTCAACTTCTGTAACTCATCCCTTAGTCGGAAAGTTTGATTTACCCGAAGCCACTCATTCACTTTAGATTAAATCGATATTGAAACAATGGAATCAACAGAAAAAGCAATAACAAGAAAACCGATAAACATAAAAATGATTAGGGAGATCTAATGTTTAAAGTATCGGAAACGCTATGCGTATCGGAAAGGCAAATTTAAGAGATATATCGTAATATACTTTGGATATGCATGGATACGGACGAAAAATTAAGATACGGGAATAAAAACATATTATCTAGTAAAGCACTTAATTCGTTTCCAATCTTCCAAGTTCTAACTTCAAAATTTCAATCTATTATAATTTATAAATTGAACATGTAAACCCCAATATGATGAAGTTAGAAATTAGAACATACCTTGATTACTTTCATTATATTCATGGCTTCATTAAACTGGTGAATGGTAACAAAGTGATGGAGTTTATTATCAATCTAAATAAAATATTATTGAAATTAGATACTTAATAAATAAACAAAAATCATAAAAAATTATAAAATTTGTCATTACTTGACAATTTATTATCGTACCCAAAATCAGAAGTGACGGCCATCAATACCATAGGGAGTTACGTATAGGTTGAAAGTTACTTATATCAACATTAAACTGATCTTTGACGTAACAATATTCATTCCAAGTCATCTTAGTGGAGTAAGAATTCACATATATTTGTCTAAAATTTCATATTGCTCTCAAGTGCATTGTTGATAATGAGTTTGAGACTGATAATTTGATCCATAATCATGTGAATCGCATTGTTGTATACTCTGTATGTTGTATGAAAATAAATAATCAGTTTGTCTATCATCATATCCTCTACTAAAAAGCCAAAAACTCGTAGTAGATAAATTAGATTTAGGAGTAGATTGATCTAACCCATGCCATATCCATAATCTAGAGATGATATCAAATTCATGCTACCCATGCCTTACATTATTTCATTCTCAGGGTTACTATAGGTTTGATTCCACTCATTTTGTCTTTCATAACCATAATTGCCCATTAATTGTGAATCCCTATGCTCAGGACGATTTTGTTCTTCACTAAAAGGTATTGAGTCATATATTGGTGGTATATATTTAAGATATTCACCACTTTGATTACATTGATGTTGATCACCTCTAGAATTAACACCTTGATTGTTTCCAATGTTATCATCTCCATTACCAGCACCACCAGCACCATCATCATCATCATCATCATCATCATCATCACTATTAGTAGTTGTATTTTTTTCTTGTTTCTCTTGTTCTTTGACCCACTAATCAACATTTACCCCCATTTGACTAGCAATAAAGGCATAAGGTCTTGGTGGATCACTTGACTCATCTAACACCCTTGATGTATGTTATTTCTCTATCAACCATGACAGTATTGGATCCTCTTCATCATATATGTCATCAAGGTTAATTGGGTCAAAATAACCTTCATCATCAAAACATATTATATAATTTATAAATTTGTAAAAACTAATGAACAATAAATAAATAAATAATAACTAATAATTATATAAAAATTTACACTTACCTCTTGCATTGCAGTGGCAGCATTATCTTCACCAGTTTCCAACTTTGCAACCACCTTTTTCAAAAAACTTAACAAATCTTCATCTATACTAAGGTCCATAGAATATTAAAATGTTGGATTCAAATAATATGCTGAAATTCAAAAGATATAATAATATTAATGATTATTTTAAATATTTAGTCAACATAAATGATTGATTGTAAATAATATAAATTTAAAAAAGAACATACCTGCTTTGTGAATATTATGGGCGATTTGTGAATTCCATCTCTTCTCTATGATGTTTATGATTTTATTATGGGAATTTGGGACGGTTTCTTTGATTGCTAAAATATCTCTTCGCATTGCTTCATATATAATTCCCATTGCTGCTCATTTTTAACCATCAACAATTCGAAGCACTTTAATGATGGGCTCAATCATATTAAATATAGAGAAGTCACTCTTCAAAAATTGAGGTTATTGATTATATTTTCAATTTTTTGCTCATTTAATGTTTTACTTTGTTGCAACGATTTCTAGTCATCTGAATCAATCATGGCTCTCAATGCTGCTTTTTGAGAAACAAGACTTTGTAGTGCAATGTAATGAGTAACAAATCTGGTGGGCCTTGAACGTATTAGTTTTCTGTCTTTAGTAAATTTCCTCATCAAGTTGAGAATTATGGCATGATTATAGATGAAAGTTGTAATTTTTCGCCCTTTTGCAATAATAGTAGACACCTTAGGTAATTTTGAGATATCTTCTAACATCAAGTCAATACAATGGACTGCACATAGTGTCTAATATATGTGCTTTTTATTTTCTTTTAATATTTTCTCAATAGCTTTGTAAGCACTTCCATTGCCAATTATGATTTGGACAACATTTTCAGAACTAATTTCATTAATCATTTAATTCATTACTTTATACAAATATTGTGCATTATGACGCTCACTTGATGTGTCAATAGATTTGTGAAATATTGTTTGTCAATTACAATACATTATAAAATTTATAATGGACAATTTGGTTGGCCCTATCCAACCATCACACATGATAGTAAGCCCATAAGTGTCAGTCTTCTGATAGAATGCCTTGAAATGGTCTTATAACTTAGCCACATATTCATCTAAAAACTTCCGCATCACCTCATAAGTTGTAAGCCCCTTCAAACATTTTCCTGCATTGGCTATTTCATCTAGCATAACTTGATAATATGGGGAGGTTGTTACATTTGCAGGAATGTGATTATACGATAAAAACTTTGCAATTGTTCTTTTCATATTATGTCCAAAACTTTTCTCATAATACTCCTTAAGTTTTTCTGTGTAGCATCCCTGACTTTATATAAATATCTATTAATCTTTTTAATATTATGAGTGTCCCTAGTTGATGAAGATTTTTTAAAGTGATTTAGCTTTGAAAATACTCTTTTCATATTCAGCGTACGGAATAATTTACTTTTACTCTTTGACAAGAATGCTTGTGATGAACCACCATCCCCTTAATACTCTAAATCTACAAATACAGCTTACTTCTCTGAAATCATTGTACTTACTCCTCTTTCAATTGTGTAGTTCGTGATGCATATCTTCTCATGTTATATGTTCTTTGCTCTACATAATCATCATCATCGTCATCATCATCATCATCATCTATATTAATATATTGAGGCCTTGATTCTATGTCCTCGTCATCTCCTTCATCATCATCTTCTCTAAGCCCCAATGTTCTTTTAATCATTTTTTTATTATTTTCTTGTTGCTTTCTCAACATCTCTTGTTTTTTGAGATGTTTCTACATTGCCTTAGAAATTTCTTATGGGCATTTAGGGCAATTAACAACATTAGGATATCCTCTTGCTAAGTGATGTTTCAAATGGGTCACACCACCACCATTCATAGTTTGCCCACAAAAGTTGCATTTTGTATGGAGTCGATTCCCATCAATTCTCGTGCCATGTTTCCAACCAATATCTTTTCCCTCCTATTATTTGGGTGCCATGTCGAAGGGTTAAATGGTCAAATTCTAGATCCCAACTCCCAAGTATCAATGTGTCATAGATTCATAGTGTTACACTATCATAATGCATATGCACAAAAATTAATTAGAATTTAGAACCAATAGTTAATCATAAATCTAAGTATTTAACAAGTAATTAAATAAATTATATAATTTAAAAATAACAATCATTAATTACCAAATAACCAATTATCCATCATATATATGTATTTAATCACAAATATCCACCATGAATCACATAAAAAGTCAATTATTATATAAAGTATCCAGCTTTAAGTATTAATGTGCTAGTAAACAAATGTTATCTAATCTAATTAAACAATTAACAATTATTGAATCAAATAATTATGCAAAATTTGTAATTATTTAATCAAACACTTTTTCTATATCTTATTATCTTTTAAATAATTATTTATCTTTATTCAAATAATTATTTTGCATTTTTTATTCTAATTTCTAAAATTTAAACAAGTATTTTTTTTCTAAATGGCTTCATGGGCATCTATTATTTTTATTCTAAAATTAATAATCATTTTGCATGTTTCATTCTAAAAACTAAATAATTATCTAATTTTATTCAAATAGTTATTTTGCACATTTTATTCTAAAAATTAAATTAAAATTTGAAAATTTAAATATATAACAGAAGAATTGAATGGATTTATGGACATAATACATCAAATAATTATTTTGCGTTTCATTCTAAAAACTAAATAATTATTTTGCACATTTTATTCTAAAAATTATATTAAAATTTGAAAATTTAAATATATAACAGAAAAATTGAATGGATTTATGGACATAATACATCAAAGAATTATTTTACATGTTTCATTCTAAAAACTAAATAATTATTTTGCACATTTTATTCTAAAAATTAAATTAAAATTTGAAAAATTAAATACATAAAAGAAAAATTGAATGGATTTGTGGACATTATAGATCAAATAATTATTTTGCATGTTTCATTCTAAAAACTAAATAATTATTTATTTTTTTTTCAAATAATTATTTTGCATTTTTTATTCTAAAAATTAAATTAAATATGCAAAATTTTTTATGTAACAGAAAAATTGAATGAATTTATGGACATAATACATCAAATAATTATTTTGCATGTTTCATTCTAAAAACTAAATAATTATTTAATTTTATTCAAATAATTATTTTGCACATTTTATTCTAAAAATTAAATTAAAATTTGAAAAATTAAATATATAACAGAAAATTTGAATGGATTTATGGACATAATCACATAATCGATCGTCCATATATTTACTGTAATCTGTAAATATTTATTATTAGAATTTAGATCATAGCAAAAAATTAGAGAAATAAATAAATATTTATAATCTAAAAATAAAATATAAAAAAAAACAAACTAAAATTTTCACATGATAGATCAATCTTATTGAATTATGGACTATGTTAGATCAATCTTAGATCTACAACATACTCAAGTCTCAACATATAGGGTTAGATACTTAGATCACATAAAATTGAAAAATTATATATATATATATTTCCGAAAATTGAAATAAAAATTAAAAAAATCAATTATTTAGAAAAAAATCAATCTATCTATGGACATGGTAGATCATTCATAGATCTGAAATATAATCAATTTCTAGAGGGAGATCACAAGAAGAAACTAAAAATTTTATTTTTTTTCGGATTTTTTACTATTCTGGAATTTTTTCAAATATTGACAAAGATCTAAATATAGCATCAAAATAAATGGGATTTTTTGCAAAAAAATAGTCGATCAACACACATAAATATGTTTTCAAGCATCTAAGCTAAAAAAAAACACAAAATGATTGGCTGAAACTGTAAAAAAAAAAAAGAGAAAACATATCTATTTTCGCTCTTTTTTTAACAACCTTGAAAAAGTTATTGAATCTTGCAAACTTGTAGATGTTTTGGTGGATTTTCACTAGATTTGAGTCTCTAGTAATGGTATGAACGTTTTTGGAGAGTTTGGGGAAGAAAGAGGGCTTTTGAAATGGATTTAGAAGTCCTCTTTCGAAGAGGGTTTTATTTGTGTTTCCGCCATAGTAAATTTGTATTGTATCGGTCGATACACTATCGTATCAGTAGCATATCAGCCGATATGGTGCCGAAACACTCTGATACTTCACGATACGGCTTCGATATGATGAGAAGATACGGCACACTCGATTTGGTTCTACATACTGAGCCAAAAACCTACCGGATCGATACGTATCGACCGATATGGGCCAATACGTGATGAAATTTTGAACCTTGGGAAGATCCTACGATAGCTAGTTGCCATGTTATAGAAATTTCTGTGGCTTGTTTCTTCTCTACTACATGTGTTTGTATTTGTATAAGTTGGCATCCGAGAAACCCAGCTTGCTATCTCACCAAATTTCTGTTAGGCTGCATTTGTTTCAAGTGTGAATTCAGTTTTACTTCGATGAAAAAAAGTTGGTGCCGGTTCAGTGATCTGTGGAAAATAGTACCAAGTGGATTTAAATTTGTATGCTGATGATGTTTGGCCGTCACAGTGTAAAGTGAAAGTCTTCTACTCTGTTTTTGCTCTAGAACTCTCCCTATCCCGACAACACCATGCCAGAGATTAGCGTGTCTTCATCAAATAATTTCCTCTTCGGAAAATATGAACTCGGGAATGACTCTCTCTCTCTCTCGATATTCTCTACCTTAGTCTACTTCACTAACATCCTCCTTCTTCGTGAGGTCCCAGTGTTCTCCGTCTTCTTTCTGTCGCTTTTGCCATCGTGCTTCTCATCCTACTAGACGATGGAGATGAGGTTGTCATTGTGTTTCTCATCCTACTAGACGATGGAGATGAGGTTGTCATCGTGCTTTTCCAGCTCTGGCTTCTCATCCTGCTAGACGATGGAGATGAAGCTATCATCGTGCTTCTCCAGCTCCGGCTTTTCATCGTGCTTCTCATCCTATAGCAGAAGCAGTAGGTGAAGATGGGGGAAGTGGAGATGAGGTTGTCGCCCCCTGTGATCGGAAAAGACGATGGAGAGTTTTATACCATTCTCCGGTGAAATGGTTGCCTGAAAAAGATAATGACGGAGCATAGGCTATTTGACTGTTGCAGAGTTTTACACGAAAGACGATGGAGATTTTCATGGTGGGAACTTTCCATCGATTCTCATGTAAAACTCACCCTAAGTGGATTTTTAGGCACCTAAAACAAACGTAGGAAACTTTGAATCGGGATGTAAAGTTTACCCTGGTTCTTATTTACACAAAAAACAAACGTGGCCTTAATCTCTCTCTCCCAAATTGATATCCCTCAGGGCTCAGAGCTTCTTCCTCTTTCTTTCTATTGTGTCTCTCCCAATGTAATCTCTCTCAGAGCTTAGAAGTTCAATTAGCTTGGATTGGTGTTCTAACACAAATTTTGAACTAGAGTCTGAGACAAGAGAGACAAGACCAAGAGTTTGAGGCCATGTTTGATTCATTATTTTGGGCCTCATTCTTGTTTGGTTATAAAATTCTTGCCAACGACCACATTCTTTTTAGAATGAAAAATAGGCCCCATAGCACAAAAATTGATTGGTTTGCAGTATGAAAAATAATCATGCCCCATCTTGCTCATTTCATTATGAGAAAACTCTACTTATAAAACTATTGTCATAGATGTTTATTTTTGCGAAAGCATTTTTACAAAAATAGTTTTATAAAAGTATTTTTATGAAAACACTTTTATAAAACTACTTTTATATGAAAGCACTTTTATAGAAACACTTTTATGGAAGTACTTTTAAGAAATCACTTTTATGAAAGCACTTTGCTTTTATAAAAGAATTTTTATGAAAGTACTTTTATAAAAATACTTTCACAAAACATTTATGCCAATTGATAAACATTAACTATTGGAGACTCTATTTCCGCTCTGCAGGTGTGTTGGAGACTCTACTCCCGCTGTAATGGTGCCCCAGAAAATAAGTAAAAGGCAAAATTGCCAAGGGTCACGGGTGAGATTGTGAGAGACGAATCGGTAGGTCCCTTCTCTTCTTGTTCTTCATGATGATCTATTCAGTAGAGCTCTGCTAAATTCCATAGCAGATTTAAACAGAGCCCTACTAGATTAGAACAAAGCCGTATTCGTCATTTTTTGTTCTTGTTCTTCATTATTATCAATGATGCTCTGTTCGACAATTATATTTTTCTATTCACATTAAGATAAAAACCATGTTAGATTAATGTGGCTTCCATTCAATGAATGCCCTTGCGCACATCGTAATGAACATGTACCTATTGAAGATTAATTTGCAAAGTGTCTTATGGAGAAAATGATCTTCAGGCACGACTTTGATTAAAAAAGACCTAAATTGGTTAGATTAATGCTCGATCCTGCGGTGCAATTCCTTTCTACCAAAAAAAAAAAAGTGAGGACAGCAGTGAGACGCGACTCTTTTTCAGATAGTAGGAAAAACGAGTAAGAAAAAGAATAAAAAAAGTTTAATGGAGTATTTTGAAAATTTGATGACTCCCCTAATCTGATTTAGCGACAGAGGAAGTATTTGTCCCCCCTATAATATAAGGTGGGTCTTTGTAATTTATCCTTCTTTTTATTACCAAGTATAATTCATATAATACTAAGTTGTCTATACCCAAAAACATACCACAAAAATTGTTAACCAAACAAAAAGTATTAGAAAAGTGGTTCATCCATGGCATGTAATAATGGTTTGGCCGTTTATTTGAAAAAATGCCTCCAAATAAATGGCTATATTACTGTCACACATACCATTCAAATTGATGATGGTAGACTACTAGTTCATTCATAACAGATTGATGAGAACAATTTTAGGTCTGCTTGACTTAATTGGAATTGGAATTGAAATGTTATTCGGAATCGGAATGATCTATTCCTATAATTTGTAGCTCAGATAGGAATGGGAATAAGAATTGGAATTAGTAGGAATGAGATTTCATTCCCAAGGGAGGGGCAGGACCCTTAAATGATGGAATACCATTTCGGTAGGAATGGGAATGGATTCTGATTCTTTCAAACCAGACAGTTGGAATTGGAATCAAGGTTCAAAGTATTGATACGTATCGTAGCGATGGCTTTTCGATATGCCCCTACAGGGGTTCTATTGGGTCAGACCGTGGTTCAGAGGGTAGCTGAGACTTAAACCAACCCCTCTGAACCGGTTTTGA